>NW_022197705.1:374263-612796 GCF_009176525.2 Contarinia nasturtii
AAAAGATTTGTGCAAATTTCAAATGTGGATGCGGGGCAGGCCATACACTCACTCGGGCCACAATCAATTCGAATTGGTTGCAGCAGCCAAATTTATATGCAAAATTAAATTTATGCGAACCTTATTTGCTTTAGCACGTTGTGGAATTCTTGATTTTGGCTGCATATCAAACAATGCTTGGTTTTAAGTAGTTTTACAAGTAGATGCTGTTGCGTTCACTCACAAGCAAAAAACAGATTTGACAAAAACAACACATATATGCCAAAAACAATTCGAAATAGAAAGACGAAAGATAAAAAAAAATAGTGAGCAAAAGACAACGAGCGAAGAAAAAAAAATGTAGTGCTCAAGAAATTCGCCGGAGTTAAATGAACAAACGAGCACATAGAGAAAAAAAATAAAACATTCTATAGATCGTCAATTTATAACAAACACGTTGTTTTTTTCATGACACTATGCGACGCGCTCGTTATTTCCTTGTTGTGCATTTGACTCTCTCTCTATTCAGCGACACTCTCCGTAGCATCTCAAAATCAAATGAAGCAAGTATAGTGAAGCAAGGGAAAGAAAGAGATCAAATCGGGTCGAAAAACATGTGATATTCGCTCTTATTTTGCATATAATCTCGTCACATTTATTTTTGTACTTGGAAATCTGGATCGGTTTCGTCTGTTTTCGATGGCACGAAGCACACAGTTTTGAATTTTCAAGTGATTCTTTTCTCTTCTTCATTGAAACCACGAAAAAAGGAGAACGACGAATTCTCTACCTTTTCATCATTATACCGATTGTTTTGTTTTTGTTTCACCTAAATTTGTACCAAACAATCAAATGCGCCAACTTTATACCAAAATTTACATTTTATTTAATTGTCAACTATTTTGTGCGATTCGGCGGGTTGAACGAAGAACATCCGAGTGACGTTTTTTTGTAAAGAATTCGTTTTTTATTTCCTTTCAAATGAAACGATTTCGATTGGATGTGTGAACGAGAACTGAATTGAGATTGAAGCTGTTCGTTGTTTTTTTTTTATTTTAAGCGGAATGAAGAGCCAAGTGAAATGGAGTCGACGACTACCTTAAATCCATAAGCATGTTCATAAGGGTATAGAGAAGGCAGTTGTTATGTTGTTGTCGTTTGCCGTCATCGCGACTGATCAACCATATCATTTGCATATACAGCCAATAAAGCGCAACATTGATGATGACGACGACAACAACAACGATCGAAAAATGCACACGTTTTTAGAGTTCACTTGCTGCTCAACCGAAAAACAACAAGAACACAAAACGAGATCGACGTGGCGGCGAACGAAACCCATCCTTATGGGTTTTGATTGAAAAGAAGCAGTTAAAAAAAACTATCAACATAGTATGTGCCTGTGCCTACATACTTCGAAATGTAAACAAACGAAACGAGCAAATGATCAGGAAGAGAGTATCATTGGAACACGCTTTTGCTTCAAGTCACCAATATATACATGCAGTAGTCATGTCAATATCGTCGTCGACTGGTGCGACTATATTTTGTGATGTGTTTTTTTCCCTCTGTCTTTTTTCTTCTCCCAACTTCTTTACATTTCGATCGTGTTTCTGCGTCTCGTTCACTCATTCATTGGTTGCTGCAAACGATTCATTTAAATAGTAAAGTTGTTGCTGCTTTTTTATTTTCAATGGATTGTGTATGTTTTTTTGTTCTTCAAAAACTGGTGAATGCACCTTCAAACTGTAGCCAATTTACAAATAAAAGCTTGATAAGACACTTAATTTTTGTCTCCTTTATTGTACTTATGCTCTTCCGAGATTGGATGTGTTTGTGTTTGTGTGGACAAATGCAAGTTGATTTTTTGCGCCACATTCGATTGCCGGTTTTTTTTTCTCTCTCCATTTCTTGAGATATGCACGTCGCTGTAATTGTCATTCAGTTGCACATAGCTCGCATTTTCAGCATTGCACGAGATCGTTTTGGTAAAATAATAATAACAAGAATGAGAGAGAGAGAGAGAAGGCAGCAAGCCCTCGAACTATACCGAATAGTACGACCTAATTGCACTGTTATGATGAGTTTTGTATGCCTCGAAACACTCGTTACTTTTAGTTGTGGTGAGTGTAAAACACGTTTTTATCATTTTCGCCCCGCCTGAACGAACGAAACGACGAGATTTTTGCATTTGAAGCGCGCTACAAGATTCATTTCACCATTTGCACATTTATTGAATTTCATGATGAATTCCAAATGAGATCATGGTTTTTGACACATCTCTCACCAAACCGTACTCTCTTTTTTTCGTGTGTTGATTCTCTCAAACCCAGTGACAATTCGAATATTGCTCCGTTATAACTGTACTTCAGTGTGATCGTTTCATATAGTATAAATACAAAGGTCAAATTCAGATTCGTTGTGCCCGAAGAAAATATGGCTCGACAAACGGTCCATTTCCATGTTGCTCTCCGTTACTATCGTCAGCATTCGCACTTTTTCACTCGTTCTGCGCCATTCGCGTCGCATTGCATTCATATTTGATAGGTCGTTCTTTTTTTTGCTGCATGCAATATAATAAATAGATTTGTGGTCATTAAACAAATGATTGCACCATATTTAAATTGCAGATGGTTAAAGTTTTCTTTATTGAACCTCAGCACAATTCACGATATATCGTTTAAGTGCTTTTCGTGAAACAAGACCACAAATAAAATAGTTAGGCGATCGATAAACGCGCATACTATGCAGTAGCAGAAAAAAAAAATTGTACGAAAAGGGATTATTTTAGCAATAAAATCGACAAGAAAAATCATACTTTCACCACCGGTGCACAGACAGAAAATCGGCTCCGATTTAATTTATATACACAGTCTTTTTTTTCTTCCTTCATTGCATCTCGTTTACCGTTAAAAAAATGTTTGATCGCTGTTTTTCCTTCACAAAATTCTTGAGTTTATTGCCATCAACGCAGTGGACAATGGAAATGTAACGAAATTCTTGAGTCAATATCGAAACCTTATTAAGTTACATGTAGCAAGTATTTTTACTGTCACAACAACCCAAAAATGCAATTTTCCTTCGTTGACCGAAAAAAGACAACAACAAGAGATTTAGCTGTTTAATCGAAATAATTCGCTTTTTTCAGTTTCATTTTTGACTTACGCATAATCGTTGCTTGGAGCAGGCGTTTACCAATTGTGTTTAAATCGATAAGTTTATAAATTTTCGCTATGTTCATTGGGCGCACTGGTCAAAAGTTCATTTATTTTGGCGGTTCTGGAATTTCATTTGCATGTTTAGCCGTTCATTCAAAACTACATTATTTCTTCTCTCCCTTTGCGTTTCATTGCTTCACCCATATACTTATATTTCTCACTTGCTTTTTTGTTGCCGGTATTTTTTTTATTCAATTTTATTGATCCACAGAAACATAATCGTTTATTTCAGTACCGACGTAAGTACACAAAACAGAAGGTTAAACGGATTTATTTTTTTTTTATTTTTAAATATGCAAAATATAACCACAATTCAAGCGCTGTTGTTTCGGTGCGTGTAGTACGGTTGGTGATATTTTTGCTCTCTTATATTTGCTACTCACCATTTTCTTCGTGATCGTTCAAGTTGTTGTTTTTTTTTGCTTGTCGTTTTACAAGAGTAAAAGGGCTTTTGTTTCGTTCATATCGAAATGAGGTTCTTATTGAAAACAAAAAAAAATGTACTATTGCATTTTTTCGAAATGTGGTCATCGATGGTTTCGAATTCAATTTGGTCGAAAAAAAAAAGATTTCATGGCTACACATATCACATTCCATACTCTCACAAAATGCCACCATATTTACGCATAAAATCAAAAAAGAAAGAACACTAATTCATGTGTGAATGAAATTAATAGTGGATTTTACAGATAATTTCATTTTAATATAAATAAACAATCGATTTTTAAATGATTTTAATGCCGAAACCAATTATGAATCGATCGGGCCCACCACTGACGATACCAAATTTATATCGATATTATTCGATAAATTGACGTCAATAATAACATTTTTTTCATCCGTTTGATTCACATGATTTAAATGAAATTTTATCGTTATTTATTCGAATAGGAAAGCTGTTCATTTCTTGAGGCTTACGCCCAATGGATCTGCTTCCTTTTCATGATTCTGAAATTGAACATTTTCAAATCGTAAAATCGAATGAAATGTTAATTCTTATTGGGAGCAAACCAAAAATGAGCAATTCAAGAAATGAATTTTGAGTTCGATTGATCCCAGAGAAAAAAAATGTAAAAGGGAATCCAAAAGCCGAATGAAAACTGCTGGTTTAATGTAGAATATGTTTAGGATAACTGTTGAAAGTATGCTGTTTCAATAATAGTATTATAAATTTCATTTAATGATACACCCTTCGAAATGGTCAAAGAGATGATAGAAAACACTTAATCAACGACATCAGAGCCGAACTGAACATGCGTGTGGACGTAAGCCAATAAAGCGTGAGGATTGAATGCACACACAAAAAAAACCCTATAATAGTTCACGGTGAATACTAGTATATTCAACTATTATGCTGCCGACACACGCACATAATGTTGTCTGTTATTTTACTGCAACTCGGAAAATTGGTAGGTATCGATAAAAAAAGGATCATAACACTCATTAATCGAGACTTGAAACTCAACCATTATGATTCGTTAAATGTGAATTCATGCTTTGGTGTCATATGTTCGGCGTGTGCATCGACCCAATTTTTTTTCCTTCGTTCCTTTGATTCCTTTGTTTCTTCCAAATCGATGTTTAATTTAATCCGACAGTTCAAAACAATACAGCACATGCGGCATAAGGGCAGTGAAAATTAGTCCTTATGCTGCCTCGATATGATTAGACCAAATGCATTATCGTTGCAAGAGTAACATAGACATCGTCAACAGGTTTAATTATATGGAATAACGATTAATGCATTTTATTCTGACCTTACCAAATATTTTTCAAATCCACCAAGTTGAAATAAAATTGTAAATTGTGTTGATCGATCAATTTTCGATTTTTTTCCATTTCAATTCATGGAATTCAACACAATATGGTCATTTAATATTAATTAACCCAACGAATAGAAAAAAAATATATCAAGTTCAAAGCAAAGTAAAGAGAGAAAAAACTGTCAACGTTTTTTCCCCCTTTAGTTGAGTGAATGCAATGAATACAACATTGTAGACACTTTTTTGTTATTACAATTCGATGGCGATGTCATCGAATGACAATTTAATTATTAAAATTTTTCCGTCAAACAATAGAAACTAAGCGGACGTTGTGACTTGTGCAAATATCAATGAACCTGTTTTCCGTATAATATAATCGATTGATTTGATTCTAAGCGCCAGCTCTTGCGTCATAAATGGCGATTTTTTCTTTTGTCGTTTATTTGCAAGGCACGGTGGAGTTGCAGCAAAAGTACAAAAAAAAACCGAAAAATTCGTAAAGATTTTCAGCTGGGCGATAGTCGTCAACAAGACACGGTCTTTTCTTTGTGTCATTGGCAATTTCTCTTTTGAGATAGAGTCGCGCTTGTTAATTATTCGACTGTTTCTTTGGTTTCGATCGATGCTTTGGTTCGTTTTGTTTGTGTGTGTGTGTGTGCATGAGAGACCCATTCTCGCCATTCTGTGTTCATCTTTGCATAGCGCTTTAATTTGCATACGAATATATGTGGCGCGAATAACAATTTCCTCATCTGTCGACCGCGAAGAGATTTTCGCATTGTCCATACGACAACGACAAACCAAGTCCAACCGTGAAATGTTTTATGCAATACGATCGAGTGACGAAATAAAACGTACATAATCTGAGTGGGTTCTCTTCGTTTAACAAGATATGAACTGCATTGCAAAGCATTTACATTCCGTGTACACTATGTCCGAATGTCCAATCGACTTTAAACTGTGCATGTGTCTCTTTTGTTGCTAAAGGTCTATATCTTTCAGTCTCTCTCTCCCTCTCTCTCTCTCTCTCGAAGGCACAGTCGCAGAATTTTTTCGTTCTTTTATGCTACGCCGATTATACTTTTGCTTTGTTCTGTTGAATCGTTTGCTGCATTTTTATCCATTTCAATCGTGATTTTTTTCTGCTCTCTTCTCCTTTTGATTTGTTTCAAAATGTGTGTTGTTATTCGTTAAACTTACTGTTGTCGTTGCTTTTTTTTCTTTCATCATCATCATTATTCCGTTGCAAATGCATAGTTCTAAATGATTATCCGGCGCACTGTGTATTTCGTTTGTGATTGACCGACGAGATAATTTATCGCCGAATGACAAAACGAACAACTGTACCTTTTTTTTAAATACATACACACATGCACACACTCTTTAAAGTTCAAAGTTTATGGAAATTGTGTAAAATGCAAAGTGCAAATGAGCATTAACCAAATCAGCTATTTTCATCGGTTGCCTTGTGACATAAAGCGCATTTCAAATGGATAATGCCACAAGAGCCAAACACAAACACACACACACACACACACACAAAAATGTCAACAAATGGGAATGATGACCGATTATTATAAATATTGTTTATACCAAAATATAGTAAACAAGTAAACAAATTCCAACATCTCAAGATCTTTTCGATTTGCAAAATGCATCTTTTTTCATTTCTTGCGCATAAATTTACGCAGTTAAACTATTATAAAATATAATATCGAAATTGCGGCAAGGAGGGGGGGATAGAGAAAGAATTTAAAAATGCTGGTCTTGCATTGAGCTCGGGCGATGCAATGCATCGCAAAGTTCAACAATAAATAAATATTAGGGAAATTTATACACGATATCTCTCGCGGTTATAATGTGTCTCGATGATAAAACATATGAATAGCCTCGTGATGTTTTTCGATAAAGTTTTCGATATTATTTTTTTCTTTCTCTTTAAATCCTAAAGTGGTCAATGAGTTGTGCTATGCCGCATGCTATGCCGTTTGATTTTATTGTCGCTTTCTGCCACATTTCGATATGTAACTTAGCCGTATGTGTGTGCTATTGCCACCATTGATATTGTGAACGCAAATATTGACTGCCATCAATTCCGCAATAATGTTTTACATTTCAGTTGAATTTTTAAATTGATTTATGCAAATACCGGTTGAGCTTCGTTTAAATCACAAATTAGCGAACGAACGCGCAAATTCTCGACATCATGGCATTTTTTATGATAAATCCATGAACCGACAATATCGAATGGAGAAGAGAAAAACACGCGATAAAGTTTGACGTCGTTTCATCTTATCCAGTATACACCATACATCAAAACTTAAAAAAAAGAGACAAATCCAATTTCAATCCAAGTAAGGAACATGTAATATAATTCAGATTTTTTTTTGTGTGTTGTCGTTTTGTTTCGGCCGGGTTTTTTCCGTGCTGCGCGCACATTCACTTGTAACTAGTACGCCAAAAATTTTGCTTTTCAAATTGACCATTTTCGAAATAATTTTAATCAGATGAATTTTCTTTGGAGAGATGATTGAAACCAACGCCAAATGCAAATTTATTCGCAAATTTGAATTTTCTCTCGTTGTCGGTTTTGGCAATTGGGTAAGAGCGTGATTTTGTTTTATTCGGTTTTTTTCTGCTTGCCATTTTGGTGATACAGTTGAGTGGCATGGGGAGTCAATATACGATGTCAACAACTGTTCACAAGGATACAAAACATTCAATCAAACAGCATGGTGAAGTGCGACTGTCGAATTCAGAAGAGAGATAAAAAACAATCAATTTTTACTTTTTTGCATAAATTTGATTCACATTTTAAGCACAGAGTTGAATATAACAAAATCAGGTCATTATCTTTGTAAAGTATGCGAATAAATTTTTCCATCTTTATTTTAGCGAAGTACAGCGCATCTTTTACACATGCATTGTGGAAGATTTTGAACATAATATCCAGCGTTTCATCTGCGTGATTTTATATCGCGCAACAAACGTGGGAAAAATTGAATAATGATGTAGAATTCCGTATGTCGTAAGACTTTTGTAATTGAAAAACATACTTACGCTTTAAGTGACTCGACAAGACAAAAAAGAGAAGAGCTAATAAATAGCAAATATTCAAAAGAATCCTGGAAAAATCTGAATAAATCTGTAAACTGTTAGTCAAGTTATAAATAAAAAAAAGACATCAGTTTTCCATTGGTGTAAAAAATTTTTTTACGAAATATTTTTGTTTTATTCAATAAAAGTACTCGATTAAATCTACTAAAAAATTACACTCGCTCATTTTCTTATATCCTATCGTTTTTCTTTACAATTGTAAACGTAACTCCAAAAATACAAATGTGTGCTGCGGATTTATCTTAAAGTGTTACTTGTATGTAAATTTTTGTCCATTATTTTGTACGAATCAAGGCACTGTAGATTTCATTAAATTGTGTATTTTTCGAATCTTATAAATTAAATTTGTTTTTTTTTTATGGCTTTCAAGTGATTTTCAATCTACAAATTACAAATAAATGGTTCTCTTGTAAAAGCTATGACTAGACTCTTATTAATCGCAAGTTTTTAACAACTGGCTGCAAGTAAGGTTTTTTTTCATCTTCTTTTAATACATGGTTTTTCTTTCTCATCATCTTCGCTCCAATTGGAATTATTCAATCGATTAGCTTACCGCATAATCATCGATATATATATAAGTGTGCAACTTGTTCAGTCTTTTTCAAGGGAATTTACAATGTGATGTACTATTTGTTTTAAAATAAATTCAAATTGTGTGACATTTGAATGCCGGGACAACCAACTTCGATGTGTTTGGTTAGCAGTGACATTCTTGAAAACGTTTTACTGCATGTGGTGCAACTATACTTTTTAATTTCGGAGTGTGTTTGAAGATGTGCACGTAAATTGGAACGATCGGCAAAGGCTCGATGACAATGTTGGCAACTGAAGGGCTTTTCACCAGTATGGGTACGAATGTGTCCTTGCAACAGCCATGGTCGTGAGAATGCTTTGCCGCAAATTTCACATTTACAGGGTAACGTATGCGTGCGAATGTGCATTTTAAGTGCGCCCAACGATGTATAAACCTTATCACAATTCTTGCAACTGAACACTTTTTTCGCTTGATTCCCTTCAACGGCCGGACAATGGAATTGCTGATGTTTCGATAAACCGGAGTATGTGGAATACGATTTTGAACAATCGGAACATTGATAATGGGCATTTTTTGTGACTTTTTCCGGTTTTGATTTTGATGTTGATTTTTCAACGGGAGCACCAGTGCTCATTGCCGTTACATCACGGAATACGGAATAGGTTGCCGGGGTTGTTGTTGTTGTCGATGGCTGTTCAGAGATCGATGAATTTGTTGACATTGGCGATTCAGACCTTCTCGGCGATTGTTCGTATGAATTATAAGAGGCTTGACTACTTGCCGGTGACAATGGGAATACATTGAATAGTGGTCGATGTGGCGTAGTACTGCTATTACGGCTGCTATTGTGATCAACACGATATGGTGTGAAATATTTTGGATTGATGAACGGATCGGCTTTGATAATGTTGTTATTGTAATTGGTTCGAAGATCCATCGATGGAATTAGGTATGGCGATGGATATGGTGGCAATGTTTGGGCTTTGAATAGGTTATCATCTTTTCCATAGCCAAAATGTGATTCATACCGTGCTGCTGTGTATGTTGATAGATAGAGTGAATCCAAACTATCGGCTCCGGTGTAATGCATTGGCGGTGTCAATGGGCATGGCCAATTTTTGTAAATTAGTTCTTTTGAAATGGGCTCCTGTTTGATGTCGTTTAAACTCTTTGATTTTTCCACTTTGATGGTGCCAATTTTGAATGAGACTGGTTTTTCATCGACATCATCTTCAATTTCGATCATTGATTCAACCGATGAACAACGTTTTTCACTGACCGGTGTCGCTGGTGGACTGTTTGAACGACGACGTTTACTATTCACAGACAGATCTTCCGGTTCATTTTGTTCAACGTGTGACCGTGAATCTTTTAATTCTTTTTCCATCATTAAAAATGGTCGCTTTTTTAATGGGCAATTACTATAATTTTTTTCTGCGGTTAGCATTATGAAAACTTATTATTCTTTTTGTTTTGTTTTTAACTTTAACTCACAATATACTTTTTTTAGTTAAATTTTTTTTTTTTCGTATTTATTTGAATTGTCTATTTTTATCGATTCACTTCAATTTAATTTATATTAAATACTGCATTAAACTGAACAGTTGATAAGTGTCGTACAATAATAAATGTGTTTCAAATTGTAATATAAAAAATATATATGTTAAAACGAATTGTGTTATGAAATAAAAACAACAAAACGAAAGATGCTCTCTGCTCAAGACTTGAAACTTGAATGATCGATTCCCAGTGAGAACCTGCTATTGTATACTCGACGAAAGCGACTCACACACAACGATACGCTTCACCGAAACACTCATCCCTACTATTTTATAGTTTGTAGTACGTTTTGAACCAGCACGTGCCATCGAACCAATAGCCAAGCCAAATGGAATCAACATACAGCGATGAGATCTCGATTTCTCCTCTTTTCGTTTCGTTTCGTTGTTTTCTATTTGGTTCGCTGAATAAGAATCCCACCAGATCGTATAGAAAAAAGGCTTGGAATACTACATACATGCATGCACACGGCCAAACACTCCTAATACAAATACGAAGCAGGGGGAAAACACAAACATTGAAACCGGCTAAACCATACGATACACGTGCATTCGAAGCGAAGCGTTGTGGTGTTGCTACGATTGAATATACGAGTGCAATGTAAAACCGAGAAAAAAGAGGGGAAAACAGGTGTGATTTAACACACATATACACAAGCATGGTGTAATTGTACAAATCGAATTTGAAACGCACACAATCAAATCAAATGTTGATATAAATGTTCAAATCATATTCAGAACGTTGTATAGCACATCTCGCTCTCGGTGTTGTTGACGGCGATGACAAAACCGAATCGAGATAGATCACACACAATATGGAAATGGTATTGTTTCGCTGTTGCTGCTGTTTCTGGTGACGATGTGACTCTCTCAATTTTTTTGTTTCGTTCATTTTTTTGTTTTTACACACAAAGCCAAATAATGCGGCGATGCAATGTATAGATACGGTCGAGTGCATTTATGGGAGTCGTTCGTACATTTTCATGTGATATGACTAGCTACTGCGCCGAGCATCCAAAATGAACCAATGTTCGTCGAGATAAATTAAGTGGTAGATTCAATTTATAGATTGCAGACGAGAAACCGTTCTTTATTCGGTGATTTAAGTCATTGAAAAAATGTTGAGCTAAGGGATTTCTTATCGTTCAAATTATATTCTTGACGATCGAATTTCCGAAATGATTTATTATTCGATGATTTTTTTCGATTTTCGCTGAAGCGGAAGTGATATTCATATTTTATTGCTGCATACTAATAAGAACGACGTTCAAACGCGTGGAATTTAATAATCACCCTTTTTGTATCCCAAAAAAAATTATAGCCTATATTTTGACGTTTAATTATAGCATATGCAATACGTGTTAACACTAGAATCAAGACGTGCATACGGCCAGATGCATCGTGCTGAGAAATTAGAGAGAAACAACCTAATATCCGCACTCATTTTTTTCCATTGCACAATCATTGTTTGAAATACAATCTCATGTTGATTTTCCAGATACTCTTCATCGCTTGTTATGTTTTTTTTTTGTCTCAAGGTAGCTGTTATGGGAATTCAGAGGACGAAATATACATCATTTTGTTACTTATGACGTATATTTCTATCTAACTAGTCAAACTTCTTCCGAGAACTTCACGAAATACGTTGTAAGACGTAAATAAAAGAGAAAAAGAAACACTTTGTTTTTATTGAATAGAAAATCGAAAGCGTATCATACGACTTTGTTTTCGATTCGTTTATTACGGAATTTAAATATAAACTGCGCACTTTTGGAGCTTCTTTTTCATAAATCATTTGGGACAACAGAACAAAAACTATTTGGAATTTCATAAATCACTCGTTGTAATACACGTTGGGAATATGGCAAATTTTCGCTTTCAATTGACTACCGAATCGATTTTTTTTTATACTTATACACTTTGCATACGATTTTTCTTGTTGATGAAAAATGTAAATTGTATGACGTTATTTGAACAAATCGATACAAGTTGGATATCAATAAGTTTGTCCAACAGTGATTTTATTGAGAAGAAAAAAACATGAAGCAAATAAATCGTCATTTCATTAATGCTAAATTGGTTCCTCGTCTATAACTTATGATATTACGAGTACCGTGTAGTTTCATTCTTCGCGAGAAATATTTTTCGTCTTCACTTGGTTTTATGGGAAGAATCTTTTGCCGGCACGTGATCATTTAACAACCAATGTTTACATGTATCGGTACACGGATAAAACAAAAATGAATATGCTTGGTGCACGCAGATCTAGCGTATCTCAATTTTTCTTCGTTTTTTTGAAAAACATTATTCAAAACGACAATTCACATTTATATTAAAACATTAAAATGCATGTTACCACCCAGAAATCAATAGAAAGAATGCTAATTCAAATTGTATGTGGCATTCTGGTTATTCTCTAAGTTGCATTTTGTTGCGCTTTTATCTAAGTTGATTCGAATCCTATTATTCACCGGTTTTCAAGAAATTGCACATTAAGCAAAATCCAATGATAGCATAATATCGTATTTATTGATAAAAAATGCCATTTTTATCGTTTTCGCATTTGATTACCGAGCTATTCTTCATCGCGTATCATTGAATGCGCATTTTTCTTTGTTTTTTGTACGCGCTGTTGTTGTCGTAATATGTTTTGTTGTTGTCTTAATAAGTTAGAAACAAAAGCAAAAGCAACAACAGCGCAAAAAAAGGGAACTAGTCGCATTGAGTTAGTTTGAATGCAAATCGCTCTTCATTGAAAAGGTCTCGTTGCTCGGTGTAACATGTGAACAAATCCGAATGCAGATGGATGATTCGAACGATAGAGTCCATGACCGATGCAAAACTAATAGTAAACCCGTGCCGCGTCTCATGCATGTTTTTCATTTTTATCATTGGACTCTCAGGCACATACAGAATGTTGCGTCAGGTCAATTATTTTAAAAGCATCGAGTTTTTGCACACGATGGATTTTTGTAGTGCGCACACATACTGGACGACTCTCTCAACTTGTTATGCAATTGAATGGAGAGTAAAAACGACTTGGTTGAACTTTTTCTTTAACTGACTCAAAGAAATATGACACAGTTATAATTTATTGGCTAGTTTATGCGCAAATAGTCGGCAGCGCGCATATCGAATGCGCTCCAGCCAATCGATTTTAATGTCGACCGAACTCGATGCGCATATTTGAAATGATGTGCGCGCTCTTAAAAGTTCATCTTGTTAGCGTGTTAAATAGAAATAGATGGCAACATTTTTGCCAACCAACCCAATGAAAACAGTCAACAATAATAATTCATGATGACCATTTGAATCCGGACATAATTGAAACTTTCAAAATTACTTATGACCGAGCAGCGATCTTTTGTTTTGTGTTTACGTTTAACCGAGCATACCGTGCACAGCAGCGTCATGATTTTGCTAATTATAGCCATATAAGTCATTTGAAAAGTTGATGGAAAATAAAAGTAGACGCGGTCGTACACCATCTTTTTTCCATTCATTGTACTCGCCGATCCGATCTAATTTTGTAATCTTTTGTTGAACTTAAGGAAATTATACTCACCAATTTTTTTCGCGGAGTTTGACATAAAAAGCATCAAGTTATGTCCATGAACATAATGGATTGAAATAGCAAAAAAACTATTAATGACTTTTTTTAGTTTTTTACACAAAAGGAAATTCACTAGCGCCGTCGATACATACGAAATATTGCTTTATTAAAAAATGTGCTGTTATACAACAATTGCAAATTGTTTTATGTTATTTGGCATCGTTTCAAAATACACATTTACAAAAGAAGTCTTAAGTTAGCAGAAGGGGCGAGATTCTCAAAAAACAGTTATTTGATGAATCGAATTGCATAAATGGTACACTTTTTGCAAGAACAATACATGCTATTGTTGGCAGCAGATGCACTTGCTGATTAACATGCCATCTAAATCAACAGAGCACCTTGTCAAATCAGTTCGGGCATATGCCATAGAATTGGTGTCGTTTGATCAAATCTCTCTCTCTCTCTCTCTCTCTCTCTCTCTCTTCTTTTCTAAAGATCTTTTAGATCTTTTGATGTGTTCTAGTATGCAGCTTTTGTCATCAAAATGCCGATTATCAACAAAGAAATAAATGTGACATTACAAACTGAAAAAAAATATTGAAAATCTGCACCGACATTTTATATACCTGTTTATGGCGTACATTGAACACAGTTTCCAAGTATTTCAAAAAACATGATTACTTTTAGCCAATACGCAAAGAAAAAAGCAAATTCAAAGAATCGATAAAGTGATGCAAAATATGCAGCAGGCTTCTCCCTCACCCACTTCATTCGTCATCATCTTAAGCATCAGGCAGTTATCGGTGCGATGCATCGATGTCTGCTTTTTACATTGCACAGAATCAGATGATCTTCTAAACACATAAAGTACGTATGAAACACCTTCGAAAAACAGTTTTTGCGTATGTTTTTTTTTTTGCTTAGCAACAGCTCATAAGGTTCTATATAGAACACAGTAGAGTAATGAAAAATTACAGTAAAGAAATGGCAAGCGGATCCAGATACTGAATGAAATATTCCGAATAAAATCGAAACGTACAAGAAAAGAACGGATTCCATAGAGAATGGTTTCACTGTACTCTGTTCAGGCGATTTTTGTCTCTTATTTACTCTTACCACATGCGAGCTATAAGTATTTTATTTATGTGTTGTATTGTTGGTGATGTATCCTCCTGTGCAGGCACTTATAATGCGTGCTTATATGTTTGTATACATGCTTTTGTGCGCAGGAATTCATTCTTTTGCGCCATCGTTTTGTGCGCACAAACACCGAGATATCTTCTTATAAGCTATGTTGTTTTTCTATTCTAAGCATGTTTCTTTCTCTTTTTTTCCTGATTTCATTGTTGTGCACCACTCTATATGTAGAAAACTGTACATAATAAATTATATTCTTTGCAGAAAAGAAAAACGAACTAAAATAAATTCTGAGATTCGTTTTCTCTTTTCGTCGCTTGCACTTTCATATGAACGAACCGTGTATACATGTGTAATGTGATTCTCTTTTAGCAATATACAGTACACAATGAATTGAAATGCTAAATTGAACAGGTAAGAAAATGAAATTAATATTTTTCTTTCGGTTACTGCTGAAACACAAAAATTCAGCATAAAAGAATTGAAGTAAAAAAAGAGAAATAAACCTGTGTGCTCAATGTTCATTGTTTATTTCGTATGAATAGCGTCATCGAGTTAGTCTTTCAATAGACAGATTCGAAGGAATTTTTTTTAACAAAAAGGATGGCATTCCATTCAATGGAAAATAACACATCTACAACGAAACAGCTCGAACACAATCACTTTGAATTGCTTCGCATATCATAAGCCAAAACAACAAAACACTACTGAAACTACTAAAAAAATGAAATTACAGAAATTATGACGCATTTTCGCCAGCCAAGGATTAGGACTTCACATTTCATAATTTCTGTGTTTATAAAAAAACAACAATTTTTTCGAGATTTAGAAAATTAAGCAATTTTTTTCTTTCTCTTTATCATTTTTGTTGAGGAAAAAAACTGGGTGGCAAAACACCCAGAAATCTACATCACACACTTCTTCGAATCAAATAGAAGATGATTAAACTGCATTGTGGAATTTTGCCCTTTCTCTAGAATCACATCGAAATTGATTTCTTCATTAATTTCGAAATTTGTTTCGACAAAGATCATCGAAAAAGTTTTTGATTTAGATCGAGCCCAAATTGCTCGAGATTTATGCCTCATTTGATCGATACAAATGCTGATTAATAAATCGGCTCGTTAGAAATTTGGAAAATCATTTGTTAATTTCAGCCATGAAACGATGCCAGTCGCTTTGTTTCTCTCACTTTAATTTCGTGTTGTCGGTGATGGTTTTCTCCGTTTTGTAGTTTTTTTTTATTAATGTTGTTATGCTGAATAAACACAATGGGTTTTGCGTGAAAATTAAATCCGTTATGGACTCTCTCTCTCTCACACAGGCAACAGCCATTTCGCTATTTTGACTAATGAACGAAGATTAATTGCAAGGTGTACACGATTTTGATCTGAACTTATAGGTCATCGGCGCGCGAGATGTGGTTGTGTATGTGTGCGCCGCGCGTCTATTCTTTTGGTACAAACATGTCAAGCCATTTGCTACAGAAATGCCGTGCCGATTTGATTTGTTCGATTTTGAAAGGCTTTTTTAGTATCGGTTGATCGCTTTGTTTTGTGATGTTTAACTACTTTCATCGTAAAGTGAGAATATTAAGTTTGAAGAAAAGAAAAAGAGAGAAGAAGACGAAAGAAAAAAAGTTTCATCGTGCGAGAGCAGCGACACGACTATGGCTTACATAATTTACAAGTATTTAATTGTCTATTTAGAGCTGTTTAAATGATTTATACTATTTATAACAGCACAGAATAACGATTAAATTACGATTGCCATGAGAGCGAACCATGGCGCGTTGTTTAAATGAACTTTTCTTTGAGCGCAGTGAGAAAAAAGCCGAAAACAAATCAATAGAAAAAAAGAGTTTATGTGTGTGTTGAAGATGTCGCCGTCAGGAAGATGAAACCGAACACCAAAAACAGAAAACATTTACAATTCAAGTCATAAAGATGACTCTGGCATTAATCATGTTGTGGCTTCACACATCTTCCTCATCGTATCTAAATGTGAGCCGTGCGAAAATCACACTAGTAATGAACTTGCTCTCTAAACCATCGCAATCATCGTTTCGATGAACCAGTTTTTGTTTTTTTGCATACACACTTTTCGAGATGTGAAACATTTTAAATAACGCAATGATTGATTATTATTGATATTATTGCAATGGTTTTTTCCAGCCAGGTGCTGCAAATAGTAATATTCTACCGATATGCTGTTCGCGTCTATTTCATTGGGCCAAAAGAGCGTGTTCGTGGTAAAAAAAAGGCAGCGATTTCATCATTCTTCGAAAGTAATTTACTTGCTAATGCGTTATTTAACGTGATGCACTTGAAGGCAACTTGCGCATTTTTTGTTTAACGAGATATGAGGAGGTGGACTTTGAACAATGTGTGAACTAATAACGAACGGTCGACGTATGCAAATAAATTAAGATGAAAACTGTGAATGCGCTCGCTTTATACACATAAAACATTTGAGCGCACATATGCGCCCATACATATCTAGACAAATAACGAAATGTTCGAAGGTCAGTTTATGACTTTTCATCGTACAGCAAAAACTTACAATACGGCTGAAGAAAGAAATGTGATGTGCACTTTATGTGAAAACATAACGCATATTTATTCGAATGATTTATTCGTTTAACCATGTTCATTGTTTTGAAAAATGGCCGAACGCGAGTTCGCCACAATATAATAGCAAATGATTTTCACCTTTTTCACGGCATATCATATCACTTGCAGTTCCGACACATTAAGTGAAATGAGCAAAAACACATTTCCTCGACCATCAAAGATCATATCATATATCATTGCTCTTTACCCATTTTGACTTTATGCGTTTGCTTACAAACTGTATGTTGTGAATTGTGAAATAGGATCGCTTGACTCGACGAAATCAAAATGTGTATTTTACTATGGAATGTGTGTGTTGCGATTGAAATACCTTTAATATAGACACACGTGCCATCATCACTAGAAAATCACTAATTTTCGATTAAAGAGTTAGTGGCCCACACCAAAACACATACTTAATTCGATCCTCATCATCTGGAACATACATAACCCGGTTTTTCGGTTTCATTTGTCTCCGTCTCGGGTTCGGAATTTCAGTAATCTATCGAACAAAATGATCGAGACAATGGCACATCAGAAATATAATGCACTGCAATTGGTAATGAAAAACATTCGAAAACGCACAAACAAAATATTCAATTTCATTGCAAAGCAGGTGTGATTTTCATCCATTCGATTGATATATTTTGCTGTGTTACTCATAATCACATACCCTTTACCCAAAACGGGAATGGCAACATAGAGGCATACACAAAATAAAAGAAGAAAACAAAAGTGACTTGTCATGATATCCGCACCATTCGCCAAAACATCAAGAATGAAAAAAAAACCAGCCATCTGTACAAATTTTGTTACTATTTGCCGAGATTTTTAGTATTGTTGAAATGCGTCGTATGTGTGTATAAGGTAGCACGCAGGCACCGCTCCGATAAATGAAATGGATTATGATTTCGCGCACCTTTTCGGTAAAACTGGTATCGGTGACGGCATTCACTTAACCGAACAAAAAGGTAGACATATTTGAAAACATGTTTCTACACAGACAGACAACCCCTCGGTTTAAGTTTTTTTTTCTATTTACAATTGAATAAAATTTAAACGCAAAATGAACTAGAATGACGCATTTTTGGCTAATAAAAGAGGATGTTTGACAAGATGTGCTTTTTAATGGTAACTTTACCATTTGCTCTTCACTTTGAAACAATCTCATCTCGTTATTTTCGGGTAAAAAACGAGTTCTGTTACCAATTCGAAGTACGTAGATGAAAAATCATCTGCCACAACCTATTGTTTGAAATTTTGTTTAAATTGAAATATGATTACATCATTAAAATATTTTATGACATTTTTTTCTTTGCCATAAATTTCAATCGAACATATGGCACATTGCAACATTTTGTGAAATAGATTGCATAAATAGAAGCTAGAGCGATAGTACTAGTAATGGCTGGACTAAATTATAATTTTTTTAAATGTAATTATAAAACGGTCAATTTTTCAGATTTCCGAGAAGGGACTCTCGAATATTTATTAACTCATCAAAACTCGATTTTCTTTAAAAAAATCCAAAAACATTAAATCACACCCTTATTTTGTTTTCATATATATATTTTTGTAAACTATTATAATATAATTTACTTTCAAACCTCAAAACAAACGAAGCAGTTTTTTTGCACAATTGTTGACTTTAACCAAAACAGTGGTTATATTTTTTTGTTAATTTATAGAGAAAAATGGCAGTTTCTCTAATCAGATGGAAGAATCTACAAGACAAATTCAGTCATTGTCTCCATGCTTGTTTCGTAATTTATCTTAACTTCTGCAGTAAATATTGTGTCTTCTTCTGTAGTGAACCAAAAATGATTTCCCACTGTTTTTGGTCATAGTAGACTGTAAGGTAGGCGTTTGCTTGATATTTTCATTTGTTTTTGTCCTTTTATTGGTCATTGTGGTCGTCCATCGAATAGGCGCCACCAAAATCAAAACAAGTGACCGTTTGTTTTCGTCTCGATTTTTATCACAGGCAAAGATTCAGGTGAACGATTATTATCCAACGATGATTTTCTAGGTGGTCACCAATAATATTTTACAAATGATTTTCGGGAAACGGGCCGTTGATTGTTCAATTTGAGTGCAGAATCGTTTGAGTGTGAGACTGTGTGATTTTCATCGATCGCATATGAGAATTTATGGTTGTTTTATCTTCAGTTTGCAATCAATTTTGGTGCAGTTTTATTGATTGATTTTACGAAATGGCAATAAAAACTGCTTACATACACACAGGACACACACATGCAAGTACTGATGTAACATGCCCAGGCATAAACCACTTTTTCCATCAATTAACCTTACGTTGTAACACGACGAACCGACTACGAACCCAGCGGTGTGTGTCCCTCTTATATTTTCAAAACAATTTATTTTTAGCAATAACAAACAAAAAACAGAAAGATACACTCTTCTCGCATTTCATTTCAATGTCAAAAATGTTTGGATTAATTTATGGGTATATTTTTCACATTTGAACCATCTTTTCAAATTCAAAACTAATTTGTCTATTGAATGCACATGTGCAATCAACGGCGATACATGTAAGTGATGCAGACATTCGAAAGAGAGTGTATGTCTTTCATTCTGACATTTTGAAATGTGTGAGCAAACACCACATCTTCATTTTGCCATTCGAAAAGGTCGACAAGCATATTTATAGGCAAATGCTTAAAACTGAACCTCATATGCCTTCCAAAGAGCAATTAAATGCTGTACGGCTGATTTATGCCATACGCACTGAACATTGTTATCCCATTATTTGGTCGACAAGCAAATAGCATAAGGAGAGAAGCTTGATATTCGAACTTTTCGAAATGAAAGTGTCGCTGATTGGAGATGCATAGCGATTGTTTTCATCACTATGGTCTATTGCGGTTTTTGTTGTAATTTTCACCTTCTTGGAAAACAAAATTCAATTTACACATCGTTCGATCTATTTTTAGTGAACTTTTTGAACCTACGGTACAAAGCATTAACGTGAGCCGAGAATTAAAAATTATTGCGTACTAAAATCCATTGATGAGAGAATGCACCAAAATGCAGGTCGTCGCTGGTGCAACATCCAAATAAGAAAGTCAATTTACATAGGCTACTTTTTCGAATTAAGAAGCCGCTATATGTGTCTTGAACACTATGTGTGTATGTGATGTGTTCTATTTTGAATATGGTTGGCTTTTTGTAATTCCAAAAATCCAACCAGATAGGGGCAAACACACCGAATTAAATTTTTTTGTTTATCTAAACATAGGCAGTGATTTTCATTTCACAACACACTAGAGAGCAACCGTTAACTGATGGCAAAGAGGAAAAAATGTCGTTTTTATTGGTTCAACATAGTAGTGTGCTTTTGATATTTTTCTCGTCGAATTTAAATTAATGGTAATTGTTATAGTTCAGCAAGTCAAATGTACTATAAAAAGCAATTATCGGAACACCTACTTTTAAGTGTTTTTGAGTTCCTGCTACCGATACACCATTACACGCTTACTATTAGCGCACTACGGCAATTTGTCTATAACTGTTGTTATGCGATCTAACTCACTGTTTGCAGCACATACACATTTTCCACCGTTTTAAGCACATCGTTCAGCTATTTTTATTGTTATTATCCGAGAAAAGAGAAAAAATCAACTCGTGAAATTTTCATGCACCATTCAAATGTCGTGGCGTTTGGTTCAACTGCAACAGAAGCCAATCAGTAGCGTTCTCAGTTCATTTCCAACTAAATAAATGAAATCAAAACATCGAAACATTAATTAGTTTTTCAAACAATTTTATGGGGTCACATTTGATGCACTTTCAAAATGGTTCGATTGACTAAAACGAAAATCTAATTAGAAAGCCACTTTGGAACGATTGTCAAACAAACAAACATATAAAATTCCACTACCGCAATGAGACTTTTCGAATAAGAACCAATTAGATTATGTTGATCCTTTGATTTTGGCAATGCACACCAAAAAAATCGAAACATTTTTTTTTGTTTAAACGATCGTTGTTTTTCTTCCACCTTTTTATCGGTTTGAATCATTTTTCCATAAAAAAAAAATAAATTGAAATTTTTCGAAACGTAGAAAAAGGCCGCTACAAAAAAGACCGTGTCGGTTAACGATTAATTATCGCCCATGATATGCATTTGTTCTATTGGATTAGGCAAGCCAATCGTATATTTAATAAATCAAACTTTTTTCTTCTTCTTCTTCTTTTTCTTCGTTTGGAAACCTTTTTGCGTTTTTTCCGCACCGGTTAAATAATATTGAATGATCTAACAATCCAATTAAGAGCGACGAATACAAAACGTGACCAGACAAAAAAAAATCCATAACGTTCAACAAACAATGGTCACGAATTTTATTCCGGCAAAAAAAACCATCGATAATTACAGTATTTAACGGACACTTCATTTCAAAATATCGCATTGATTATTAGTTTAGAGCGGAAAAAAGTCAGCACCTGAATTGTGGAGAGAGATGATCGAACTGAACACCAGCCTGAATCATAGTTTGTTATTCATTAAGAACGGATTATTTGATGAAGCACATGTTAGAACAGCCATAATTTAAATGAAATACCAAAAACATCAATAACGCACGAATTAATATCGAAACGAATCGTTTTCAAAGTGACTTTGCGAGAAATTAAAGACACATTTTTTTTATACCGACGGTATTCAACAATCATCGGAAAGAAATGTCGATTGTGTTTACTGAGAAGGCAGGTGAACTGTGTGCGATGAATATAACTACAAGACGAAATAGAAAAAAAACGGTAAAAAGAAGAGCAACACATTCGTTTGTAAATATTAATAACTGTAATCGATTTTCGGAGGAACAACAAACCATACGCTCTAATGATGTGGTGTTTTATGAATTATGAGTTTTTGCTTCCCTCACGCGCTCTTCATACTCATTTCTATCGTTTTCAACTGTTATAAAAATTGAAAAAAAAAAAACTGTTTTTTAAACAACTGCTCAAAAAGAAACACAAATTTTGGTGCTTTACCTTCTTTATCACCTTGTGGCCCAAAGTGTGAAATACAATAAAAAAATGCAAATAACCACACCAAAGTGCACCATTCTAAGCGCATGATTTTTTTTCACCTTTTTCGTCAAAATTCAGCAAGTCATTGTGTTTCTATTTGTATTCCGAGACCAAAATCACACACCATTTATCTGAATAACACTTTACGATCTTGTTATTTCATATTTACACAAACTGATCCTGAAGCCGATCCGTTTTATATTAAATGAAAAAGGGCACGTATTAAACTTGATTTTATCAAGGATATCTTGACCATTTTGTTTTTCTATCACTTTTCAATGTGGTTTAAACCAAATTATTTCAATAATACAAGAGTTATTTTTTGTTTAAGAAAAAGTTCAAATTCACCATGAAATTTCTAAATAAAAAATGATGATGGTTTATTGAAATAGTTTTTTATTGTCTTATTTGAGGTTACAAATTAAACGGTTTCAATCTGAAAATCATAAATTTGTGTAAATCACGCTGAAGTTTTAATTTCAACATCGAAAAAAAGCAACAGCCATTTTTCCAGTATATCAATCAAATGTTCGTGTTGGTTACGTATTTGATTGAAAATGCGTAAAAGTTACGTCAAGAGAATAAATATAAGCAGATGGAACGAATCGATCGTTTTTTTAGCCCCGATCGTGCTTTTGTCGGGTGTGTACTTAAAATGAACCCGTTTTTTTGTAAAATGTAAAAAGCAAATAATAAAAAGTATGATTGACTTAAGTGAATATTTTGTTCTTTCTCCATTTTTCGAGCTACAATACAAAGAATTAGTTTTGGTTTGATATTTAAATATGAATTTAAGATAAGACACAGCACACTCTTAACATCAAGTCGTACACAGCGTAGCATATGTGCACACGTGCTCACGCATCGATAAGTGAAATTGAATTGAAATGTTGTTGTTTTTTTTTTCGTATTTCTTCTTCGTGAATTTCAAATGAGGTAGAAGGAGCATTTAAAACGATTTCAATGATATCGGAGAACTAATGAGATCACGTCATTGTGCAAACAGAAGCCAAGTACACCGTGTTGTTTTTCTTTCTTTCTTGAACGAATGTGGCTTGCAATTCGAGCGCAAACAAACAGATTTCAGATAAAGCAATATCCAATGGGACATTTTAATTCTCTTGAATATGGCTTTCTACCGCATTTCATCTGCGAATGTTCAGATTAAAATCACAATGCACAAGATTATTTTCAAGGTTTTCAAAGAAAAATTACGGTAGAAGATACGGTTCGGCAAGGATTTTTCTTTGAAAAAAAAAAAAAAAAACAAAACGAATAAAAACACCCTTTTTGCACGAATTTTATATGATAGATCGAGGCTAATTTCGATTTAATATCTCTAAAAATTACCAACTAGACAACTTTCAAAACATCTCGTTGTGATCAATGTGTTTTCATTGAAGCTGTTGGCCTTAAGCATAAACAAAAGCCCCCGATCAAGATGAACGCCTATGTGTGACCACCTATGATGTAATCAATATATTGTCATCAGTTACAACTGTACATATTATGATTGTATCAAATGATTGTATGAGCGCACCGGTACTGTTCAAATTCATAATGTGTCACATTTGTTCGGACCGATTCGATATGACATCCGAAACAAACGCATTTTCATGAGGTAAGTGTATAAATATTTCGTTTCATTTTGCATTTAGTTTTTATTCTTCAGGTTGTTTGTTACGGTTCTGAAGGTGGCTTTTGTTCGTAATCGTAACAATGCGGGCCGAAATCACAGTTAAACGAAACGTTAGCTAGCAGCTGCTCTCATATTGTACAATAAAACGTCACAAAAATGACTTGATGAATATCGGCAAGTAGACAGAAGCACGCGCCAAAAGAATCGATCAAAAAGAAACAAAAAAAAAGTAAAAAATAAATAAAGTCGAAGTATGTGGTTTATGCCCGAATAGATGCATATACAGACGATGGAAATAACTGCATTTTTGGCGCTAAATTTGTATTGTCAGGCTGTCTTCTCCGAAGATGCCACCTTTGCTCAGATCTGGGTCCTTTTGTCTATGCGTGTTTTTATTCGCCTGAAATAATACTTGTTCCAGACGCAACTGTTCGTCTCTCCCCCGATGAATAGAGCACATTGTTTGCATCAGTATAAAAAAATGTGCACCTTGATCATTCGTTGCTGATCGGAGACAAAGCAAAAATATCACAGGTAGATTTCGAATATCAATTCTTGAATGTGCATATTTCGCAATCGAAAACAGCAGCGATGATGCATTGAACGACGAAATATTTGTGATTCGCTTTGTTAATGTTACGTTGCACATGGCAATACCATTCATCAAAAAAATCATATTTTATCCATTCGCTCATTTTCTTGCCATTCCATTTCTTGTTCAAATAAACAAAAAACGAGAAAAATCGTTCGTTATTCGAACGAATGACAAATGGAAGAACAAGTACATACGTGAGCTATTGTGTACACATGAATCCTGCTGTACAATTCAATGCACGTCAAACTGTTAAGGCATTTTTTTTAGCATTTCAAACAGATTACCAGAGAATAAAGGACATACCGACAACAGCTAAAATAAGTTGTAAAGAATGGCATCGTAAGTTTATATGCAATTTCATTGACTTAATCTGATCACTGAACGCTGTAACTACCATTTGCATGTGCTACATACAATGCCAAACTTCAAGAAAGGAAAAACCATGAAATGATGTAATCTCCTGCAATTACACGCTCATACTTTACCTGCGTTCAATTAAACAAATATATGAGTGTACTCTCATTTTTTTTTTTCGAAGAAAGAGAACAAAAGTTGTAGCCTTGATGTGTTCAGTCGGAATTACGGGATAGAAGGTCTAACGGAACGTTCACTCATATTATGAATTTGCTGTTCTTGAAATTTCGTAGAAAATATGGATTTTTTTTATTCATTTACCAATATGAAAAATGGCCTTTTTCCTAAAGTCATTGTACCACTGTGGTGCTTAACAGCTGATTCATTACACTTTTGAACCGAATATTGTACAAGAAGAAGAAGAAGCAGATTATCAAATACATGCCATTCTTTCTGCGTCAAATAAAAACGTTCGACAAACGCGTTCCTTTTTATATCATCTGGATATTCAACACAATGCCTACACTCAGCTGTAATCTCCTGGATCTTTGTTGAATTAAGTAAAGTGGAAAAACCATTCAGTAGCACGAAAAATCACGTTTTACTTACCGTATGAAACATATTTCGCTTGGCATTTTCACTCTTGCTTTTGTTGAACTTTTTTTTATGCAACTTTCAATGGTTTTCATTGAAAAGTTTTTTTGTTATATTAAAAATATTTGTGATGAAATCTGCTGGAATTCATGCATCGCTTTATTGTGTCTTTCGTTTCTAGTGAATGAATCCTTTCGTTTTTGGGTTTTATATAAAAAATATAATTTGAAATTGAAAAAAAAACTCTCGACGGGATAGTTTAATGTTTCATTCAACGAAAGGGTATATGTTTTTTTTTTTAAATAAAAGAGTGAAATTGGCTTAGGTCTGCAAAAAAATTGAATGGAATGAGCCGCAAAAAAACTGAGTGCGTAAGAAGACATATCCTTGATGGATTCAGTATTTATCGATTGGATTTTGAATTCACCGAAAGGCAGGTGAAAACCTTTTCAATTCGTTTTTTTTTACTCACTGCAAGTAAAAGTGTAATGATCGATACAATATATTGGAAATGTCACTTTCGAAGGATAAGTCAAGATTTGCACATTCTTTTGTTAATTAACAAGAGACTGTTACAATTGGATTGATTTTCACGTCATGAATTAAAATAGAAGATTGGTGTAGCTCTGATAGTACCGCTGCAAATAGAGTATCGTCTATTGTTTACACAATACAAGAGATCGAAACGGTTTCGATATAAAATTGTAATTTTCAATATATTGATTGGATGAATTGCGTGCTTAAGTGGTTGCAACATTGGAGTGCTATGCTTTTCATGTGCAATAGCAGTCAATATAATTCGACGTTGTGTCTTAAGAAGAAAGCAATATATGAACCAAGTGTATTTTTCGTCATTTGTTACAATTTTATATTTATTGCGATGAATGTTTACCGAACCAATGTACAAGTAACTCATTGTTTACAATCGATATGATGGCATAAATCGTGTGTCTTAGCAGCAAAAACAGAGCATAGCATAGAAAAAAGGAGAGAAACACAACAACACCAACAATAGGCGGCTATTGTGCCAGAGAGCGGCTGAAATATATGTCTTATAAGCGTAAACGTATTGATATGTAAATCGATTGCATGCAAGTTGTTGCTTCCCAATTCGATTCTCTGAAACAGACGATTGATTGACGAATTTGTGTAAATCAATATTTGTTTTGTCGCCGTTCAAATAAATCCAATTCGAGTTAACAAGGGTATCAATATGTATAATAATGTGGCCTGTTTGGACGTGTTTTCACATTTTCATTCATTTTATCAGCCGATAAAATCGATGCTGGATTAATTGTCAATAAAAAAAAATTAAAATAAAATGTAAATAAATACGGAAAAAAAGGTTGAAAGGGTGATGAATAGGAAAGAAATGATTGTTATTTCACTGAATCGATTTCGTTCTTCGTTTTTACCGTGGGGTTTTTTCGGTGTCTAAAATTTTATTCTTTTTATAAGGAAAATCGTCGAGGAAAGTATGAAGATAGACGTTTAGCTGACGAACTATCAATATATTCTGTTAATCGAACAACATGAATGAATTACTGTGTTGATGGTGTTTATCAATGTCAAAATAAAACGAAAAGATTCGAGCGAAAAAAACAACAAGTAACAAACATAAACACGTTGACTTGCTGAAGTCAAATCGCTAAAAATTTGAAGAAGTTTGGCCACCGACAATTGGTATGATATGCACATGTGTGTAATACAAGTAGTAGTGCATAGCATTGTCATGTCGTATTGTGTGACATTTCCAACGTTCACCATTCCAGCAGGGGTCACAACTGAACGCAATTTATTTGAATAAGTTACATATACGATATGTGTGCTGTGCGGTAAACAGTTAAATGCCTATGTTTTCCTCATTCTTGTTGACTTGTTTATGCTGTTGTTGCGTGTATTTTCTTGTCGCTCAACTGCAGCCATTCGCAATGTTTCGAATTGAATTTTTCGCAAATACGAAAAAGCGAAGCAGATCAAACTCGCACACAGACTGACAGGAGCGACTGTGCTTCATGTTCGAATTGTTTTATTTATCCGACAAACATACTCAGTATGAACTCTTTCTTTCTCTCTTCGTGTCGACTCGGTGATTTGATTGAGTAACATTTCGTTGTGATTTAAATATATTGCTGTTGTTGTTGGGTTTTTTTTTCTGGTGTGTACCGTGTGGTAGCTTTCCTCGCTCGTCCGTTGGCTTTCTCGAATGCGCGTCGACTGATGAATATTTAAATGCACGTTTAACAAAAGAGTCAAAGATTAAACACTTCAACCAAGTCTACATACATATAGCATGAATCAAATTGAAAGTGCGACAGCGCACTGATTTTTATGCTGATTTCCATGGTTCTGCTTTTGAAATTCATTTATAATTTTACATCTGATTATTTGATTTTTTTAAGGCGAACAGAAGTAACACATGGGCATCTGAATCAATCACAATCGGATGAAGTGAAACAACAACTAAAATCGGTAAAATTGACCAGCATTTTTTGACAATTGTTGGACGAGTGAAAGACAAACATAGCTAGACAATAATTATATGCAGATAATATACTGTCAATCGCATCACCGTTGTTCATGTCGATTGACGTTCGGAGTTTTTTTTCTCGTTGGCAAATGATCCATACGACGGTATTTCATTCAAAAGAGATCGAATTTGATTATATTGGTAAAATGTAACTTCCGCAATTAGTATTCAATAGTGTCAAAGAAATGGAAAATTGATTTAAATTTTGGACGGAAAAAATAGAGAATCAGAAATTTTCCATCTTCTGGCGGGTTGATAACCTCTTGATCTACATAAAATCGTTTTAGCCATTTTATATTCAAACATTTCCATAACCATTTAATGATATGGTTGGCAGCAACCATCAATCATTTTGATCATTATCCTTTTTCAGTATCGTTTAGTTTGATTGTTGTAAAAGAAAACGGAAGGGAAAGGAAAAGAAAGTTTCGATTGACAACATCCTGAATCTGAGAGAAAAAAATAGGTCATACCATTTCCTGGCTTAAAAAAAAATTTAATTTGCATCAATAGAGCAACGAGATAAAATTCAATTTTGATTGTGTATTGTTTATGTGGTGCAAATGGATTGCATTCAATAGTATGACAACAATGGTTTAGTACGACACAAAAAGTAAGAAAGAATAAATAGATATGAAATTGCCAACTTGATAGAAGAGTTGCGTCGCATTGACTCACATCCAAATATGGCATATTCCTATTAAATACAACATATTTTGTGAATTGTGAATGAGTCGGTACTGAAAGTAATCGGTGCTGAAGTGTGAATGAATTCACAATTTACATTCAATATTCATTGAATATATCCGCGCTCACATGTAACACCTTCATTTGGCAGGAGTTTATAGTGTGATTTTCGTTAGCCTTATTAGCATACAATCAAATATACGAATTTAACGCAATACACGTGTCTCACTACATATAAGGCATTCACCGCTTGCCAATTTTGTTTTTAGAATAGCTTTATTCTTTTTCAATTGTGAAATGAACAAAACTGTTGAAGATTCACAAAGTCAACGGCTTTATAATGTATTCAATTCACATTCAATTTGCAAATAGGTTAAGGTCCGATTTAATTCGCGAGAATTCTTTCTATTTGCATAATTCAAATATAATGTAATACAGATTCTGTATACATGGATAGAAACTTTTCTGTAAAAAATTAATTTTTAGTTAATTTGTTTTCATTGAAATATCAAAATTATTGAAATAAACGATTATTTGAAAAGTCATTCTTGTATATCTTTGTAATTTCTTTGTTCAAATTTCTTTACACAAAAACAGTAGTTGTAGAATTTTTATTAATGATACATTTATTGGTATATTGCAAATTTACACTCGCCAAATATCTGTTTCGTGTGTGTAGTCATTAAACTAATTACGCATTGTTGATTCAACAATATTCAGCTTTTCATATTCTCACACGTTTCAAAATATAGTTTTTTGTTCATTTTGCACATCAACATTTATGTTCAATTTAATTGTTTTTTTTTTGTGTTAAATTCGCAAGATTTTAAAAATGTTCTATTCATTTTTTTGTTTTTGCATGTCATCCGATAGCTTTGAGTATATAAATCAAATGCACTTGCTTGGAAAATTTAGTCTTAATCTTTACTTTTAACAATAAAGAACAGTTTAATTCTACTCGATTGTGTTTTCTAAGCAAACACACTTTTATGCAATAATTAAAATATAAAAAAATGAAATAAAAAATATAAATATATAAAATAAAGAAAATGAATGGGAGGTGTTATTTTTTAAGCTAATTTTTGTGGTGTTATTTTTTTCTTGAAGATATTTTTTTTACATTCTATAATAATTCATAAATTTCCATAATGAATGCGTAATATCAAAAGATAGTTTTCCACGTCCAATAAAGTGTGACATAAAATATAACATAATAGCTTTGTGAAGTGGCAGATGGTTGATATAATTTTCTTCTGCACATATCAGGCAAATTCAGTTCTTCACAGCAATTTATTTCAAAGGTGTAATCAAACACTTCACTCACGGTGATGTAATGGATGTATTAATTTATTGCTGCCCGATTTGACCCAATTTGTTTGGAGGGAAACATTCAACACTATTTATCAGTAAATAACGTTTGCCGTGGATTGCACGGCTTATAGTCAATCCATATTAGCCGTATTTTCGATAATTGAGACGATTATGATATTATAGAAATTTTGTGTGAAATTTAAAATAAATCACTTCATTGAGGATCGACAAACGGAAATATTATATAATGCGGTTCCTTTCTGTTGAAGATTTAGTCTCAGCAAGTCACTGCCTGCAACAACATTGCAAAGTCATCAAAAAATTGAAAATTGTGTAAAGTTTTTTTTTTGTGAAACACCATGTATCCCAAGAAAATAAAAATTTTGTCAGTACACCAAGACATTTTTGCTTGGCTTCGTATTTTCCCATTTGCCAATGCCACCAATCGTAAAACTCAGTTCATCTCCAAAATTTGCATGGTTTCTGTTTTGATAATTAAACTCCTTTCACTTGTATCGAGTGTCGCTTATCTATATAGAAATGTGTCATCTGAAGTGGATTTGGGATTTTCGATAACCCAAATTTCTGGCTGGGCATCTACTTTTTATACATTGGTTGTTGCGTATATTATTCGCAACCAGCTTCGCAAATTGTTCGATAAAATTCAGGAGATTTATGATGGTTAGTATTTTTTTAATTGAAAAAAACAAAATTCGAGTCAAACTAACTAACTGGATATCGCAATTAACCAGATGCAACTGACGATATGAAGGGAAATTTTATCAAAATCAATGAAAAGAGTGAATTTTTAACCAAATACTGCGTAAAATATTTCATAGTTGGATTTGTAGCTTATGTGTGTGCAATGGCAATGATAAATATTCTCTTTTGCTATTTGATAAATGGTCACGTTGATGCAAAGTGTTTATGGTATCCGCCAAAATATGTGTATGTAAATTAAGGCTGAAAAATAAATTAAAAATAAAAAGTTCTTTGAACAATTTTCAATTTTTTTTTTTATTTTCAAGTCTACCGTGGAATCAACACACTGTTATTGGATGGATTGGAATGTTAATATTTTTGGTGCTCGGTAGTGGAACATATTTACTTGTGAATATCGTGTTTCTATCATTATTCGTTTCAGTTTGCGAATTTCATAAGGTGTTCTACTCAAGGACCGAGCATCTTTTGGCTGAACTTGATGAAGTGACCGACGAAACGCCCATGAAGCTAAAAAGAAACCCAACAAAAAGTATTCAATCAATTTTATGCCAAATCATTAAAAATAACATTAAAGGAAAGGAGTAAGGATTTTTAGTTTTTTTTTTTGACATTTGATTTTCCTTATTATGGATTTTTTTTAAAATTCAATTCTAGATTTTTCAAGTACACCGCCGACGTTTACTCTTCATTTCTATTTATTCAAGTAATATTTGACATACTTTTCTTGGCTGCTGCTGCATTACAAGTATATGTGGTAAGTTTTACTTCAATAGTATATATCACAAAAAGACCGGATTATCACTAACGCATTATTTTGTTAATTTTTAGTCTGTAAAAAATCCCAGCCTGAACATGTTGACACCGTTCATTGGCATCGTTAATGGATTGGCAAATTTGTTAGTTTATTGTTATATCGCATATAGAGCGAGTGATAATTATGTTCGGATCGGTGATTTGCTTTATCAATCAGTTTGGTATAAGCTACCAACCAAGTATCGTAAATATTTCGTTTTGATGATTCAAGACTCTCAAACACCACAGCTTTACCACGGCTTTGGTATCATCAAAATTGACATGGGCACATTTGCTACTGTTTTAAGAACTGTGTACAGTTATTTTATGGCAATGAAAACTATTGGCGAAAATATTATCTAAAATTATTATTGCACTTCATTTAACGAAATGTCTCATTCAAGATGACTGAACGTTTGAACACTTCTGATATTAATATTATATGTGTTAAATTCAGACAATATATTTAGATTTTTTCATCTGGATATTTCAGCTCATCTGGATAACGTTGGGCGATGATATGGAGTGAAAACAATACAAGTGATTGTTGTATTGAATAGGTATAAAAATACTACCATAACTATAACAATCACTTCTATTGTTTTCACTCCATATCATCGCCTAACGTTATCCAGATGACAAAATCTAAATATATTGTCTGGTTAAATTACTCACCTCTATCAAAGATTTCAAAACAAAACAAAAATTTCTTTTGAGTGTATTGCACCCTCTTGTTAAAAAAAATTGTATCACTGAAGGCAATTTGGTCGTCAACAAATTCGTCTGCTCACTATTTCATTATTGTTCATTACTTTAATATTATATATGTCTACGTTCTGAGTTTTTTTTTGTGTTGATATATGTATTCCTGTATTCACATTTCTTCTCAAAATATATTAAGAAATATTCTTGTGATATTCACACTTTTATATAATAATTTAATTATTGTGAAAATACCTATTCGAGATGTATAAATGTAAAAAAATGAATAAATAAAATAAAGAAAATCAATAAGCTTATAAACGGTCTAATTTCAATCTGTGATCCTTGTGTAAAAATGCATAATATTTCACTTCGTCTAAGTAGAGATAATATCGTTGCAAAACCCGTTTAAGCGTTTAAACAATGTGTTGACTATTGATTCGATAAAAAAGCGGCCGTTTGGTGCAAAAAGCAATGCACAGATTAGCTGTTTAATCTTTTATTCAAATTTCCGTGTTTTTTTCCTTTCATACTCAATCTAGCGCGATTGCTTTGACAATGTACAGTTGTGTTTCCTACGATTCAATTGATCATTTCGAATATTTTTTTTTGGATTTGGTTCCATTCAACGAACAAACGTACCAGCAACGAGTGAAATTCACAAGCGTAAATCAAAATCTCACATTAGGTGTATTTGACTGTCGAGATTGTGCGCATAATATTAACCATTCAATTCAGATTAAAATAAATGCCGTCGTCTTTTTTCTGCTCCATTTTTCTTCCATAAACGTCGAAAACCGCAACGTAATCGACCATTAAAAATGAAAAGAGCAGAATTTGAAGTCGGCTGTCGAAAAAAAAAGTCAAACCAAGGATTTGTAAGCCTTTCGCAGTTTAAAAAGAGATATATTTCAAGGTGCACACAGGATCGACCAAGAAGAACAACAAGTGAGTCAGCAGGTCAACCAAACGAATTTAAGACTAATAACAAGCTCGGCTATGTATCGTTTAATGCATTTGCATTGAAACTTGTTTTTCCGCTCATGACTCATGCAGTTGTCGATATGAATTCCGTACAAAAAAACAAAAATGCTGATTGCATAATTTGCGTAAAAATGAAATAGTTGCGCTATTGATTTTCATAAATCCATATACAAATCGATACTTCACGGTCTCCGGGAATTGTGAAAAGAAAAATTGACAACAATCCAAACTGAAACTATTTAAGTTGTCTGCAACAGCAAACGACATTATACGCCTTGAGACATTTAAATTGTCGGCGCGTAACCATTTATCGTAATATAATTGTTGCGCTCAAACTCCCATTTGAAGTTAACGAACTAAATGATTCATTATGGAACCAAACCAACGACGCATGCAAAAAAACAACAACACCAACGAAAACAATATTTGAACAAGGTATAAAGCAACGTTTTAACACACGCGCGCCAAGCATTTGTTCATAGTCATCATGAGCATTGAATAAAATTTAATATTTTCTATGCAAAAAACCGTTTCTCAAAGCACTTTGCTCTTCAGCACAAATAGATTTCGTTCCACCAGTCGGTGTGTGTCTACGTTTGCCAAGTGCAATAACAAAGCATCAAATGTATTGAAGTATCAGGTTCAAGTTATTTGTTAAAACGTCATTTGATCATCAAATGTGCCAATGAATGCACATATTTTAACTCGCTCTTCGTCATTGTTGTCTAGATACAAACAATAGCACTACAAAACCGATAATACCTAAAAGATTGAACATAAAAAAAAACTATATATAAAACAGCGAAGACAGTAAAAAAACGACAGCGCTATATTCCACCAGACGATGATGATTCGAACAAAACACAACAAAGACCAGCAAATTCTTTGCGAACGTCCAAGACATTCTAACAAAATCATGAAATACAATAAGAGTTGAAACTATCAAATTAAGTGATGGAAACATACAAAATATATATGTCAGATGATGGCTGGTTGCGTTTGTGGCACATAAAACCCAGCTGGACGTTTTCATTGAGCCCTATTCAAATCACAAATAGTAACATGCAAAACAATAGTGATCGACGTTTCAACAACAAAAATTGTGAATAGAAAAATCAAAGTGAGACGCAACTATTTGTTCAATACACTGCACACACAAAAAGATTGAAAACTCTTTCAAACGATTTTCAAACACACAATTCAATTATAGATTGTTTGAACCGACATGATAAGAGCATAAAATGTGTAATATAATCGGTATACAGGTATATTCGTTGCATACGCAATTCAGCGCTGTTTAGCTCTTACACAATCAAAGTAGGATATATTTTCTTTTCGCTTTACGTTGCATTTGCGTCCCTTTTACCAAGATTTCTATTGTTTTCACTGGCTTCGTCTTTAGAAATGTATGCGTCCATAAACTTGTTTCGTTCAATTGTTTTCTTCAGCTCTCCGCTTTGGCTGAACTAATAATATTTTCAAGAAGAAAAAAAAGAACTGTATTCATGTCGGCAAAACGACAGACAATGAGTCGCTTCATATATGATTTTCTTTGGTTCGCTCTTTTGTTTCTTGTGCTCTTCTTTTTTTTTGTCAAATCGGAATCTTTTGTTTGACATCAAAAAAAGCGTTTTATGTATGAAACGCACGAAAGGTATCTAATTGATTGTGAGGTGATTCGTATGCATTTGCACGTGTTACAATCTATACGATTCGAGGAATTTTAAAATTGATTTTGCAATGCAGCGAATTATATACATTAAATGCTAAAGAGCAACTCCAAAGATGAAGAAAACCATTTTATCGATAAAAAAATGGCAATATGATTTAAGGTTTCGTCTCCTTTTTTATGAATGAGATGTTTGCCGTAAAATTGAATGCATCATCCCAGAGCTATAAAATGTGTCATTTCTGAAAAAAAAAAAGTCCCTACATCCATCGGATCGTATACCTGTGCGACACTTCGTGATGCAACCGAACTATTTATGATGTACGAAAAAGAACATTTTCAAACACACATTGTGTCACAATAGACGACTGATTCATGTCATTTTATGTGCAGAAATATACCGTTTTTTCTACCTTTTTTTTGCTCTTTTCTCTGTGCCTATGAAAATAGCTGTCGGTCGATAATAATAAATTCAATACCGTTCTGCCACATTCATTCATCACGAAATTCGGTTTGAGTTATTTTATCATCTTTTTTTGCTGCCCGATTTTATTATGTTTTTATAGGAAAAGTGTGAAGATAAACAGAAAATGTACGGACAAAAATCATTCGATGCACACCTTGATGCAATTTATGAAACGAGCCAAACTGGTGCTCAACAAAAGGCGACTTTTTTCAGCCTCGATGTTTCTTGCCATAGATATACCGTGTTCGAGGGTTCGTCAGGCATTCTCTAATTAAATGTCGATTGAATGCTTTGTGCCGAACCGAAAATTACGAAAGAGAAAAAAAACTGGTTTTCATAACAGCAATCATCGGGGATGCGTGCAATATGTGAATAGGACAGATGCCAATGGATCTCAGTCGACTGCACATTTATCGATTGGATTTGTTGTTATTATTTTTTATAGAATCACTCTCTCGTTAGAGATTTTGTTTATTCTTCTGATTTTCCGGCATCAAACGATATGTTTGGTAAAAGTGTTTGTGCTTGTGTTCTGATGAATCTGTAATCGTGCATTTTTCCATCAACGGTAAATGAATGTATGTGTGTGTATGTGCATTGTTGATGGTCATGCTTTGGAATGGGGTGCCGATGAATCACACCTGCGAATACATTATCCAGAAAACACGGTATGGCACGCGTCTCACTTCATATGTTCGCTTCTTTTTTTTCATTTTTCAAATCTATTGAATTTAAACACTGAAAAATGGAGAATTTTTATATACAAGCGAATTTGATTGTGGATGCATCATTTCTTTGTTCACATTCAACATTTCCCTCTTTTATCACATTTCGATCGAGCATTTTTATAATGGATCGTTCGACAAAATGCAGCAGCAGCTGATCAATGCGTCGCACTTTATGCTATTATATTAAATGAAAAATATGGTTCGCTCAATAAAAACTTGGCCGTTTGAAAAGCTCTTTTGTACTTCCTATAATGGCTGTGGGCTGCTAGTAGTTCCTATTTCTAACTGTTAATCTTGTAATTTGGATCATTTTCTTCAATTGCAAATGGCATTCATTGGTCTAATGCACATGCTTTTCAGCACTAGCGTACAACAGATGCGACCACATCTTCATTTATTGGGATGGTAATTCACTTCACTATGAGGAAAAAAATCACTTTAGCTAGCGATAGCATGTTACTGTAAAATATCAATCAGAGCTGGGCACGAACAGTCAACCGATTGAAGTTGACGTTCCAAAAAATTTCCTAAAATCTGAAGAGGTCATTTTCTATTTGGTCTCTCACAAAGGAGCTGCGTAAACTCACGGTCTAAACAGTATTATTTTAGAACCAAAAACTTGTAGTAAATATCAATACATTTTAAATGTAGTACTTCGTGAGACAAGTTCTAAGATAATGCCGTCTGTAGGCAACTCCTTCAAAAATGCATTATTTGATTCGTTGATAATGAGATATATTTCCAGCTCAGGCCAGTCTGATCAGATGAACCGTTATTATACTCTCCTTTACGTTTTAGTGAGCAAAATATGTGACATGTATCGAAACGATCATTTACTGATTAATTTAATTTTAATCATTTTCGTTTTCATTTATATCAGAATTTTTTTGATCAAACAATCATTTTTAGAGCATCATTGAACACAAGCAAAAACCGGCTGTGCCATATTCAATTCGATTTATTAGTTTCTTTCAGCAGCGGCGAATACGTGTTAATTAATCGTTTCACGTCACAAATCTATTAATCCTTTCTAGCGATATAAATTGAAACGTTTCCTCGCAATTCAATTGAGTTCCAATTAATATGTCTCTCAACCTCTCAGCATACACATACGAATTGCGAATGAAAATCCATTTGAGTTGGTCATAAATAAAATTGAAATGTGTGTTATGTGATTTCGGTGGACCAATTTTTTTTTTCTCGTTTAACGTGACAAGAGGTGTAGCAATGTGAATTGTTCGAGATAGAAAAAAAGGCGAAAATTTAGGTGACACCGCGACGCCGATAGGTGTATGTGATGGTTTTTTTCTCTTCTTTCCCGACAACAATTCGTTGTTGTTGATTTTTTTGTGTGCTCCGTTGAATATACGTGATTTGATTTGTTATGTTATTATTCTTTGTGGCTTGTATATCTTTGTTTGCAAATTCTATTCGTACACATAATGTGGTGCAACCCAATAAAACGGTAAAAAAATCCCAACATATCAATTGCGCACACACAGACCCAGAGTGATTTCGCACGATTCATGAATGCTTCCTAATTCTTGTTTGGTTTTGCATTGAATCATTTTCTATGATTGTTGTAATTTTGGATTATGTTAGTAGCCAAATTCGTTACGCGTTGCTCGCGCGCTTGCCTTCCACCGACAAAAAAACAACATCAGATACACACACACAATTCATAGCGCAATACTTTACATTTTACAACTTAATGGTGTCGCACTTAAATAACGACATTTTGCTGGATGTTTTTTTGGCTCTCTTCCATTGTACATTTGCTCGGCGGAATCATGATCGTGCGCACACAAACGCGAGAGAATGAGTATTAAATTTCAATTGAAACCGATTGCACGCGTCTCGGCGGTGCAAATGATTTTCAACTTTTTTCCTTTTCCTCTCTTGCTTCATTTTGGCTTGTTGTCTTAGACAAGTTTGTTGTTGTTGTTTTTTGGTGTTCTTTTGTTTTCGCGTCGAAAATGTAGCTCACGTGTTCGTTTATTTTTCGATTAGTCACTGGTGTGTGCACCTCCACTTCGTAAGATAAAAAGCACTCGTTGTTCTTCAGCTGTTTGTGTGTAATTTCTGTGCAATGATCTTGTTTTGCCATTGCAGATCTTGGTTACCATTGCTAAATACGGTCGATTCGAATTTTTGAGGCATTTTTTAATGCGAACCATTCAATCATAAAAAAAAATTCAGTTAAGCATGTTATGTATCAGTGAAACAATTATAAATCACCAGACGCGCGCTTTCAAGTACTGAGCACACAGAGACAGAGACAGATTTCATTACAAAACGATATGACACGAAAATTTCGAGTGGTCTCTTAATGAATAATGCAATTGAGCTTCGAGGAAAAACGGCTTCAATTCGACTTTCATTTGTTGCTCGCTCCCATTTGCATTTTAACTTCCTGTTAAAAATCAATGCTCGAAAACCAAAAAAAAACTCGAATTGTAATGAATACATATTTTGGCTCTGAAGCAAATCAAATAAACACACAAAAAATATATTAACATACTTTCTTTCCTGTGTCGAAATAGGAGCTGACCATATAAAGGTTAACCGAAACAAATAGACTTGATTTAAATATTCTTTTGATGTCATCGGGGACGCAAACAAAAAAAATGGGTAAATCAGGATGGCGCGACAATCACACATACCATGCATTTGCATATAAAATGCGTTCATTACCTGGTGCTTGACGTCGATATGCTACCTCAACAACAAACCAATTTCAAATCATTTACAATTCATGCAGGCGATTCACATTCGGAACATCATCTCACCGTCTCTCACCGAACCAAACGTGAGAAATGAGACAAACGGCCCTAAACAAATGCTCTATGATGCAATTGAATAAAACCATTTCATATTAGGAGCAGCAACTCAATGGAAAAACACTCAATTCCATGATCACCCGTGTGTGTATGCATTGAAAAGGCTCTCGCTCTTTTTCAATCGAAACAAAAAAAAATAGCATATTCAATTGTGTTTTGCATTTTCATACTGCAGGCAGCCGAACAATAATTTATTTTTCATTCACTGTATCTTTTTTGATGGGCAATTTATCTCAAAAATTGAATCCAATTTGAATGTAACAGACAATGATACCGAATGAAAACCATTTACAGCTGACAAAACCATTCGAATGTGTAAACAAAACACACGAAACAATATGCTCGATGCCAGCATTAGTTTATTCCCATGGCCATTGATGAGCGCGTTTTTGTTCATCACCACCCCTTCATGAAACATATACTATAACTACGACCATTATTTCGAATCGGAACTGTTTCCGAACACAAAAAAGAACGAGAGATTCCTTTCTCAAGAACAATAAATTCACCAGTTTCGCCGTGAATTCGGCCGCTCCCATTTAAAATGCGATGTGAACGAATAAAATTTATAGATAGTTTACACACCAATGCTATATTTAAGGAACCACTGCCAAATAATGTAACTCGACAAAATCTAGTGCTAAATGTGCACCATCATTGGCTAAGAGCATTGAAAATACATCCCCGCACATCAAACGCATAAAAATAAATAGAATCAATATGTGTTTTTAATAAATTCGATTAACAAGTTCACGCGACCTGTATATTCATACTGTGTTTGTGCGCCGACGTTTTTCACACACACATACGCCATTGACAGAGCACTTTCAATTTGAACTCAGCTACTTAATCACCAGAAATTGTTTATTATTATTATTATTTTTTCCACTCGACGTGTGTGTGTGTGTGTGTGTGTGTGTGTATTTCAATAAAAACTATTACGGCCTATACTTGATGTGATGTATCACACCATAATTAATGTGCAGCCGAAAGGACATAAAAGAATGGAAGTGAAAGCAAGCGACTGGCATCGGAAGTAACATTGAAAATAGGGTGAACTACACTCAACCTTTTATACACTGTAACGATTATTTGACTGATGCACACAAAACAAAATACGCAATGTAGCAAACAACCATATAGAGTGTAGACTGGGCCGAGTCGGTAGTCGTTTATTACATGCATACTGCAATCAGTGTCAAACGATGAACAATAGGATTTTTAAAAGAGGAAGCATTTTTTTTCCTCAAGCGTGGGAACCGAATTACACTAATTAAATGTATGCGCAAGGGGATGATGATTATTTCTGGTTTGACATTTATGTTAACAATTTAACCAACTTTGTTTTTTTTTTCGTTCACATGCAGGTCAAATTAATTTTTATTTGAACAAATAAGCGGTTTCAATTTAATTTTAAACGATTTCGACTATTTAACTTCTTGAAACGAGACTATTTACTTGTTTTTAAAAGGAAAAATTTAAAAATAAACAAAATAAACTGAAAACTCTCAAGATGAAGTCAAATATATAAAAAATGAAAAATAAGAAATGCCAAAATTCTCAGCAAGTACTCTCTCTTATTTTTGGTATACATAATTATGAGGGTTTAAATGAGCATTTTCGGTCCTGCTTTTGTGATAAATAAATTTCACATTTTACCAAATTGAAAAAAAGATGACTCAACGCCAACAGATGTTCGGATGAAAATTATGCATAAAACTGCAAAAACGATTCAACGTGCAAACGAGCTTCATTTTCAATGGAAATATTCTGAAAATAAAGACCGTGAAAAAATGAAATAAATAACACACTTTCTAACGGAAAAATAAAGAACCATAAAGAACGACCACCGAACGAATTTATGCACCATTTTTTTTGTTTCGAAAACCATCAGAAAAACGACGGCGGCAGAAGAGCCCCTTATTTGCTTTCGTCACGGTTTCGCATTTCCATAACTTATATGTAAGTTAAATTAATAATGTGGCGACTGGACAGTACACGCGACCATTTTATTACAATAAATAAAACGATGTTTTTCTTGACCCGCATTATCGAAACACTTCACAGCAGACAATATGCGAGTTTGGTTTGATGCACGCATTAATTCAAGTGGTATGATCTGAATGTTATTTCGATTCCAAGTAGGGATTCGTGATTATCTTCAAAAGTTACTCAGAGAGACTTAAGAAGACTTAAAATTTGTTTGGAAAATACCACAAAAAGCATATAGACATCGGAAAAAAAATGTGTTGAGTAAAGTGATTATAAGTGGTTTTTTTACGAAAACTCATCCCAGATTTAATGCGAATATTCGCATTTGATTTTGATGTAATCCTTTTTGGCTGAAAGAAATGCACATGTTTGCCGGAAGGAAGAAAAAACCGTCTGTCTAAATTGAATAATGTTTGATAACATTGTTCCATTGGCATCACGTGGCCTGCGTAATGCGTTCATTTTTATTTGTTTGCACAAAATTTATGGCTATTCAAACGCTGCTCATCACGATAAGAAGTGTATATTCTTTCATGGGTGTTATATTTTATCAACATTTATTCTATCGACTGCTTATCAAAACAAATATTTCAAAATTGTTGTTCGATGTGTTTTCTCAAAACAAACACAGAAATTGTTGTTTGAAAATGTGAACTACAAATGTGGTTTTTTGTGAGTTTTAAACGCAAATTTTCGAGTTTTGTGGCGTTTAAAAGGATTCGAAGAAAAGTAAGATTCTTTTAATTTTAATGCGAGTGAAATAAACCTATCGATTTCACAAGGTCCTTTAACTCCTTCAGGGAATGAATGAAAAATTATTAAAATATCATCAACATTCACACAAATATTAAATTTTGCCTAATAATTCAATTTTATTTCACTGAAGAACAAATCTCATGGGAGTAATGTTTGTGAAAACCGAAAACAATATGCTTTTCACACGTTCACTGGTGAAAAAAAAAAACATATTTAAAAAGTCGGCTAATTTTTATGGATTTAGTTTCATTGTTATTTATTTGAGAACCAACATATAAAAAAATGCATTCGAAATTCAATTGGGATTTGTATTACGCATCAAATGACTCATTTACACAAAGAAATGACGCGTTGATTCTCAAAAATCCGTCAGCCGATGTACAATATATTGCGTCATTGAGTGGAACCCTTCAAAAACTACACACCCGAAAAGGTTCGCTATTATTCACGATAAAAAAAACTATCGTATGTTGAAATGGTGTGTGGTGTGTTGTCTGTGTGTACACATTCAAGTATACGTTTACACCATTTAAGCAATCGGCGAATTAATCGCGTAACGAAAGTTACCCACGATTCATACATAATCGAAACCATGACAAAGCAGCAGCGGGTCCTGCGCACCCAGTACCACCACATCAATGAAAGAACATGTGAATCGGGAGGAAGATTTAAATGGTTGTGCGCCTATACATTCAATTGTATTACAATAGATTTTCAATTTTTGCGTCCGACCCGAGAAAAAAAAACGAACACCAGCGCCGTTATTAGAACGTATGTTATTGTTGAGATCACTTTGTCATTAGCTAAATGGGAAACTGAAATGTGGGTAAATAAATGCACACAAGTCCGAACCGAATGGATGATATTACTTGATATATCATCATCCCACGAGCCTTATTTTCTCACGCCGTTCACTCAACAACAATTGATTGTGTTGTGTGTGTACGGGTTTTTAAAGCCAAACACCGAACCATGCAAACATAAACCTTTTGTCGGGCCAATTGAAACATTACAGATTGAAAACGGCTTGCACCATTCAAGATGAAGTGAACAATATTTTTTGTCTATTTTAAATAGGAAACGCACGATAGCAACTATCTCTGTTATTCTGTTTATTCGTGATGAGTTTTGTCGTCAGTGAAAATGTGATTTGTGCATTGCATGCGTTTGAGCGATACGCATGCACTGTGCATATTGTTCACATCAACTGCCAAATTTAACATTTCGTACATATCAATTCCAGTTGATGGGATGAGGGATGTCAAGTTGAACTGAAATAACGGACTTTTTATGAGAGTCGGATGTACAGCATTTTTTTTTCTCCTCTTTTACCCGTACACTGGTAGAGAGTGGTAGAGAGTGTTTGTGTTGCATATGCTTGTAGATGTAATTGGTTATTTATTCGGTCTACCCACGACATCGTAATTTAAGATGTAATATTTTCTAATTTTAATACTCTGCCAACCTGCATAGACATTGGCGCCAGCAACGCAAATCCATACATCACAATTTACTTCTTTCACCGTACGACGTACAAAATGCAACGAAATGATATATTCAAATATATTTTGCAGACAATAGAATTTGATTTCGATAAATTACTCCGAAAGCGACACACTATTTTCCATATCAAATGAAACATAAACAATTACATTCGCCGAGGAATGAAGTAAATCTATTCAACTTTGGCAATCGTTTTTTTTTTCTTCTCTCAAATTAGAAATGCGGATTAAAGCATCTTTAGAAAAACGTAGGATTCCTTTTCTTTCTCTAATTTGAATGCACGACCACAATAAATCATAACAGAAAAATGATTTTTTTTTTCATTAAATTTCAAAAGCAACGAATTCAAATAATTTTTGTTTAATTCGACCATCGTAAAAGTGTGTCGACTTTTCCCATTTTGGATTCATTTGGAATGGAAAATATATTTTTCGATGCCAAAGATTTAAAACTTTCAATTCGATTTAGTTCCAATTCTAATTGAGTTCAAAACTGATTGTTTTTATTTGATTTGAAATCTCTGCGAATTTTTATGATAAAATTCAACATAATTTTTATTGAATAAATGTGTGGAAAGTAGCATATCTCACAGTGGAGAGAGATATCGAAGAAAATAGAAACCTGTATGACATAATATTGGCAAAGTAGCAGCCGAATGGCACGTGTTTCACCGATAATTTCTTCAAATTGAAATGCCTATTTCTTGCCAGTCGCCTGTCGTTTGTTTCACTGCTCACCGTGTGCCACAAAGAATGAAAAGACAACATGAATGTTCTTTTAATGAAAAGACAACAAATAAAACTGAACTTGAAATGTAATCAAGTGTGACCAAATAAACATAAACGTACAAACGGCTAATATTTTTTTGTGACAGCAAACTGCGCTGAACATTTCGAACAAGAGATTTGACAGTTCACAGTGCCGTAGCAACAGTTCAATTTCGATCGTCATCAGAAGAACATTGTGAAAATTATGGAAGTGAATAATTCGGCAGAAAGTATTCCAAATTCGGATAATATTTATTATTCCGTAGATTACGCACAGGAATCAATTGTGAATTCATTGATTGAAGAAGAAAAGCCGAAAGAAGCCGTTCATTATGGATGCAATCATTGCGATTATATCGCAAATAGAAAAGATCATTTGGTGCGTCATATTCAAACTGTGCACTTGAATGCCAAAAAAACATGTGCATGTGGTGCAATGATATCGCCTGCTGGGTTTGCGCGGCACAAGAATTCTTCTTGTCCACTTAAAGGACTCAATATTGACGGCGTTGCCGATGTTTACAAAGCAAAATTGAATACCGATGTAAGAATCATTACGTTGCATGATGGATCCGTTTATTTGTTGCATGACGAAATAAAAATTGGTGGCCTGAAACTCAAATTGACATTGGAGGCGCATGCAGAATCGAATGAAACAAATCAACTGAATGAACCAGACAACTCATTATCAACGTCAATGTCAAACGCTATCAGCACACAAATCGATTGAATGAAAATTAAATGATCACAACAATGACAGCGACTTGAATGTGTTAATAAACAAAAATCAAAAACAAAAAAAAAAATGTGTTATGTTTGAGTGGTTTGAATTTGAAATTTCAGCGCCGATATCATTGAGGCTTAGGTAAGGTAATTACTGTGTTGAGAGTAACGTTGAGATATATTTTGTTGAGGGCGGGATTGAGGAATGGTATACAAACTTAGTTGAGCATGAGGTTGAGAAAAGATAAAACTGTACTCGTCTAGTAGCATGTGCATTGTGTAGCGTCTATTATTCATATTATAAGCAAATATATATATATTTCTTTTGAAAATGAATTCCGAACTGGATTCGGATGTGCAAGAACCGTTTTCAGATTCTGGTTCTGAATATATACCATCGAGTGAAGGAGAATCGTCAACGTCGTCGTCATCATTGCAAATACTTTCCACATCAACATTCAGTGATAACAACGAAAGTCTTGAAAGTCACTTATCATTTACAGTTGAAAATGGCTTTGTGCTCAAAGACATATTAAAAAAGTCCAGTCATGAAGTTTGGAAGCAATTTGGCGTTTTGTATAAAGTCAATCGACTCATATCCAAGACGAAAGACCGTATATTCTGTAGAAAATGTTTCGATAAAAGCATCATTAAAAGGTGAGTCCTTGAGACAAACTTCATATGCCATAATAATTCAGCTAATGAAATCGTGGAATATGATTTGTTTTACGCATAGCTATGCGAATACAACAAGTGCGACGGTTTTAATACAGCATTTGGCACATGAACATCGAGTGCAGGTTTCATCGGACCGAATCGAAGTAAAACAGCGTAAATTGTCTGAAGTTTTTACTCAAAAGAAAAAAGAGGTGACAAAGGGACAATTGGGAGAAAAATTCATATTTGCTCGCAGGCTATTGGTGTGGTTTTGTCGGGATCTCTTGCCATTTAATGTAGTGAGTAAACCTGGTTTCCTCGACTTTTTCAAGTCTTTAAATCGGAAAGGTGATGATATTCCATCTCGAACCACAATCTCAAATATGGCCCTTGATGACATGTTTTCTATTCTCAAGAAAAAATTGATTAGTAATTTGAAAGAGACACAAGGTATTTTTATGCATTGTCCAAATTGAAACGTCCAATAATAAAATATGTTCTAATGATACTAACGCTTTCTTTATTAGATCACTGTTGTATTTCATTTGATATGTGGACGGATAACTACAGACGCATTTCATATATAACATATACTTGTCACTATATAACTTCTGAATGGAAGCTTCAGAGCCGAGTATTAAAGACGTCGATGTTTGAACATCCACACACATGTAGTAGAATTGCGGAAAATTTTCATTCAATGATTTCGGAATATGCCATAGAACAAAAAGAGATCATAGCTATAACCGATGGAGCTTCGAACGTTATTGGAGCCGTAGATCAAATGGGACTTAAAAGAATCCCATGTATCGCACACAAAATAAACAGATTAATTCAATACGATTTGCTGATAAAAGGTCAAGACATTGATGAAGTAACAGAGGTCATAAGAAAGGTGCGTCGAATTCAAAAGGCTTTGCTGTTTAGCTACGGTGCACTGATAAAAATTGCAAAAGGTGAAAGACAAAGGCAAGTTTTAGAGTTGCTGGAAGAAATAACAAATATCGAAGATGCACTCGATGCCGATGAACGTTTTAGTATCCAAGAATTAACCAGAGGTCCAGTTGGCGTTGATGGTTTAAAAAGCATTAGCAATGTTCGATGGAATTGTATTCATAAAATATGCAGTGCTCACTTTAAAAATGCAGGTAGTTTTTCATTTTATAGAAAAATACTATGATTTGTCACATTGGAATCATATATTTGTTTTATCCCCTGAATTTTTAACCAGATATCGTCAGAAAGTGCCTTGAACAACGTGAAGAATATGACCTAATTTTAACACGTTCAGAAATTAAGTTGCTTGAACGATTAGCTGATGTACTGGATGTCTTCAATACATTCACCAAGTACATACAAGGCAATAGCTATCCAACATTAAATTCACTAATTTTATTCTACGTGGAAATTAAGCAGGGCTTGGAGCAAATTCAACGTCGTAATATTTGTGAAATAATTTCAAAAGTCGTGGACATTCTCCTGAAAAATTTGGACCATCGCTTCGAACTTACGGATTTATGTGTAGCTGCTGCCGTGTTAGACCCATCAACACAACATTTACCTCTCATTGATACGTGGTTAAGTGATAAAGGTACATTTTTCATATATATTGAAAATTCTTTGATGTCTCTGCAAATTTGAAAACATTGAATCCATTTAAAACATTTCCTTTTAAATGCAGAGTTTTCAAGGGAGCAGCTTCTTCAAAGGATAGTCACCGAGTTTAAAATTAAGTTGCCAAATACAAGCGTATCAATCCAATCAGATATACAGCCTCAAATTGATCCAGCGCAACCATCAAACGATGTGCAGAATCGAAATATGACTTTACGTGAAAAACTATTGACACGTCATGTTCCAATTCGTAGCACAGAAAACTCTATTGATTCTGAATTGAATCGCCTTCATGAAGTTCGAGATATCTATAATGATGCATTGGACTTCTGGTTGAAATTTGGTGAACACTATCCAAACCTATCAACGATCGCGAAGGTTTTATTTTCAATACAAGCGACCACTGCAACAGCAGAAAGTTCTTTTTCTTTTGCGGGCAATGTGATTAAAAGTCAACGTGCCACCATCGATCCATTCAAAGTCGAAAAAGTTCTGTTTATACATGATAATTATGATTTACTAACATTGTGATAAAAAAATCATTCAAATCATAGTGTTTGGCGTTTCTATTTGTTTATATCGCGATCAAAATATTTAATTAAAGTACTCCATTTTACTTTTTTACTGGAACAATTTTTATAAAACAACAACAATTTTTGATTAAATTTGAATCGATGGTATCCGAGCGAAGAATTTTTTGGTTTATTTCAATATTTCTTGATAAATAAATTTCCTTTTTATTGCAATTTTGAGTAAGTAGCTACCTGCTTACTCACCCACGAGTCAACTTGAAGTGAGTAGTAAGCAAAACAGTTGTCTGCTCGAGTAAGCAACCAAACGAAAGGTTGCTTCCACCCCCGCCGTGTGGGCATAAAAGCGATGGCCATCTCTCTTCTTTTTTTTTGCTGCATTGCATTGAAATGCGATAAACTGAACGCATTTGATTTGCTTGGCTGGTTGAGAAAAGAAGTAATCAGTCGGAATCGAAACAAGTAACGAGGTAAAATAAGAGATAGAGTCGAATGTGGAATGAATCTCGATGTTGGATACATGTCATCAGACGGCATCGGGTCACACAACATGTGCGATCGAGTCAGTTTCGCAACATTTTCGCCTGCTTAACACAGTCTCTTTCTTTTCGACAAACAGCAAGATAGAAGGAGGCAGAGAGAGATAGAGAGAGAGAAACAAGAGTCAGAAGTCTATATGCTGATAGAGTTTATTAGTGAAATTCGCTATTTCTTCGAGGTAACCAGAGATAAGTAGATCTTAATTTTCTTGGTTATGCGAGATTTCAAAGCGTGTTTGTTTATGAACTTTTGTACGTTTTCCTCCTTTGCGCCGTGGTTTTAAATTCAATTTAAACCTGTGGATGCATTGTAATACTTGTTTGTATATTTCATTCGATTTGTTACGTTTGTTCGACTTCACTGCGCGCACATTTGTTTTTCTTTCTTCAATTGTAACAATTCCACTTGTGAATTTTGCCAGCAAACAAAACATGTGATTATCGATAGGCGATGATCGGTGCGATTTCTGTTCGTTACGTTGTTATTGTTGCTGTTGTTGTTGTTTTGTTCGACGCGCTTATGAGTACACTATGTGTGTGCGCTTCAAATGTATTTATGCTTAATTTGATATCTGATTAATATCTGTGGGTGGCCGGCCAATTTAAATTTTATTCACTGTGGTATTGCATTTAATTCGTTCTCGATTCACACAGATCCAGTTTTCTGTTTGTTTATGTTTTTATGTCGTTTTTCAGTCACTCAATTTCTTTTGATTCGGTCACCTTTTTCTATCTTTTCCTCTCTCGCTCTCTTTTATTTGCTTTCCTGGTGGATTTTCTTGTCGCTTTTCCATGTTTGCTATTTGATTTTTCTCTTTCTGCATATTTGCTGCTTGATTGCTTCGCATAAAGTTTCTTACAGTACATTTGTCGTGATGCATTGGCACCAAAGAGTTAAATCGAAATTACGTTGTCAATTAATCATTATATGCGCCCGTTCTTGCACATGTGCACGCCCGCCATGTGTGTGTGTGTGTTGCAATTCCTCGCAATTACTATTCAATTCATTTTAATTGATTGAAAACGTTTGTGATTTTGTTATTCCATCACTTGAAGCAATTCTCTTCGCTCAATTCAAATTGACAGCCACCAGATAATAAACCATTTAATTGATTGCAATTGTTTACCCTATCGTGCAAATAGTTTATTTCTCAATCTGGTTTCTTTTTATAGATTTTCCTGGGTGGTTTTTCAAAATCAGCATTGCATTGAACGAATGAAATGAAGATAAACGACAATGCAAACGAAAACTCATCGCTTTTAATTGATATTCCAAAGCCTCTTAATGGGCCTATAAAATTGATTGATCTAGTGAAATGAATGCTCAATCTTTGTTGTTTGTTAACAAATGTGATTAAAGAGAATTATTCAGGTAATTTCAAATAATCAATCTTTCAAAATCGTTGAGCAGTGGGTCATCGTTATTTTGATGAAAGAACATCTACAGTTCTTTTGCATCTTTTCTTCGTTGGCCGAAATAATTCAGGTCATTTCAAAGAATTTATTTCAGAAAGTTCAATTATCGATATCTCTTCGTCGATTTCTATTTGAAAAGATGTGATTTTAACTCGCTCCTTTAAAAAGAGAAAAAAAAAATACTTGGTATTGTTATGAAATTGAAGAGAAAAAACGATCATGCGGGTCATGGATTTTGTGGAAAACACGATTTTCATATTTGTGCAGAAGAGGTTACATCACCGAAAAAAAAATTGAAAATAGTAATAGATTTTGTTGTTTAGCAATTGTAGACAATTGTTAACGGATATCATCATCACTTCACCCGTCATTATGTGATGAACCAAACCAAATATGAGCATTGTTTTCAATTTGCACGGCATCAATAAGAAAGAAGACGAAGAAAAATGGCGAACAAATCATTTAGTTCATAAATCACTGCGTAAATTGTGTACGATTTGTTATTTATTATCTAATGGTGTAATGCATGTATCACGTAAAGAATTTCAATACATACCGGTAAATATTAGAAGAAATGTTGTTTAACCAGAAGCAAGAAATGGATCCATTTGATTGAGATCAACGAGTTTGTGAGAGGAAATTGAGAAAACGAAAATTAAATGTATGAACAAACATAGTTATAACTGCAAAAAAAAGAGTAAAGGTTGCCCGGGGTGATTTGTTTGAAAACAAAAAAAAAATAACAATACACACATATGTATATAGCGGATCTGATTCAACTGGGTAACATCAATAATATGTCAAAACAACTTAACGCCGTGGCGGTTGCCGTTTTTGTTAGATTTCATCGAGTCTGTGTGTCGATCGGTCAGATGGCGACGCGAAAGTAAGTACGACGAAAAACCGTTTTACAAATCACCTTCACTTTTTTCGTGGTAATTCAAAACGACTCTTTTTTTTAAAACTCTCTGCTGTGTATTGTGTAGTATTGAACGTGCGCGATATGTGCGACTGTTTGTAACGATGCTGTGCTATTTGTGTTTCTCTCTCTCTGACGTTTCTTTTCTATGAATATCGATGTTTGTCTATGAGCGCGCACAAAAACAGCATGAGCCAAAAACCGTCGTAAAAATCGTCGACGTTGAAACAAGTCAAGTATATTAAATATAACCTAAAATACGTGCTCGTTTCGCTTATGCGAACCCGCTACGTGTAGTTTATATTCTGCACTTCAATATTATTTATTGTGATTTTCAATCGTCTTTTCAAATTTATTATATTATGAAATATGATATTGAAGTGAAAACTAGACGAAACGAACAAAAAAAAAATTGGTCTAATGAAAATAATTGCAACGATTTCGTTTGCAGCTTCCAGACATCGATGTTACCAATCCAGCAGCGAAAGATTTCGAGACAGACGAAAAGAGCTCTCAAATTGAAAGAGAAAGAGAGAGAAAGAGAAATTAGGTAGTCAAAGAAAATGGAGGAATGTAACGGTTATTGAAGTCAGCTGTGTGTAGTGAGCGCGCGCGCACACACCGAATGTATATTAGGTCGAATACATTGTTGTGGTTCAAAGATGTAATGCAAACACAGAGATTTAATGTTCATATTTTTCGATTATTTCACTTTATAATATAAATCATTTTTTGGAGATTACCAAAGTGAAAGAGAAGAATTGACTGACTATTACATGGTAAATTCATTCGTTCGCCTCCTTACGGATGAAACCAGCTGCTATGCATTTATTATAAGTGATTATATGAGCCAAAGGCTCTCTATTTACATCTTAGATTTGGCGCCAAATTACCAGGCAATATTCAATGAACGAGAAATATCATGTGACACAAAGAGTAATGAGGGATTTGAATAGTTGTTGCTTTTTTTAAACTTACAAAACGCTTCAAAATTATACACTTCTACACTTTTGGCGTAAGAGGTAGAGTGATATCCGTGTTGACTGAAGTGTTCCGGATGTATTGTTGAATCTGTGCTAATTCATGCGCCCATTAAACGTATTTCGTTTACGAGCAAACAATAAACTCGTAAAATGTGCTTTTACGACATGTAATTTGGGTAAGTCAACCTATATATTTGCATTTAAGTTGTTCTGGTTGAACAATGAAATGAAATGATTTAACGATTTCCTGTTTTCCAGCGCAACTGATCTTTCTCTTGTTGTAAAAACGAAAAATTTCTTCTTGCATAGTTTCATGGTGTGATCATTTCGATTGTAAGGAAAGAAAAATATTTTTCAAATCATCAGGTGCGTGAGCAATAATCTTTTTTTTTGTGTAAGAGACAGAAATCGGTTCTTTTTTCCGTCCAACATTCGAAAGAAAACGTATAATTTTTTCTTTTTCTTCAACCATTTTACTAATTGTGATTAATTTTTAACAGCAAAGTCGTAAAATGTCGCCGGCCATTCGGTGAAGTTTAACGAGCGTATTAATGCACTAACTTTCAATTTTTATGATTGCTAATAAAACGACATTTTCTCAAAGTGAAAATTCCGACGATGACGACGACCGATGACGTGCTGGTGAATTACATTAAACAGCTTATCAATTAGAATTCATATGTTCACATGTATGATATGCAATCAATTTAAATCTATGGATGTGAACATTACAAAGGGAAATTCCAATGGGCATTTATTGATAAATTCTTGTTGGAATTGTCACATTTATTTGGGCATTTATATTTAATGAATGAAATTTATGACCGTGGATTATGATGCATATTAGAACATAAAATAAGCCATCAAATTGATAAACATTTGCTTTGTACGAGGCATCGGTCGATGTCTCCGTTGCCGCCGCCGATGAGCCGAGTTTGTTATATTCAAATTCCGCACTGTATATTGCAACGCACTCTATGCATATATGTGTTAATATGCTAATGCAATGTGTATGTTGTCATTCGAATTTCAATGTACATTCAATAATCGGGCTCGAAATGGCCAGATTAAATTCATCAACAAATTTATGGTCAACAGCGATGCTGTAGGTCAAAGAACGAACCACATAAATATCAATCGAACTTGTTTTTTTCTTCATTCTCTCATTTGAAATTTATTTCGTTGACTTCTTAAACCTGTCTTTCTCTTCCCATTAGTACGCATTACAATCACACGCAATCGAATTCTTTGGTGTTTTTGTAGGCTTTTTTTTTTAACGATAACAATGCGTGTGTGCGGTCAGAGAAACAAAAATCATTGATACACTTGTACTTTTATGGAGCTTCAGGAATCGTATTTCTCGGCACAACACTTTTATTACAAGGTGAGCTGTTTTTCTCTGATATATTTAATTGATTAATTGGTATATTTCGACTTTCCAATTTTGGTTTGATTTTTTATTTACACACGCATACACCATGCTCACATTCTTGGGCAGTCAATAAAATATTTTTAATGCATCAATCCAAACACCAATTTTACCACTCAGAACGAAGAAGAGTGAAAGAATTTTACGGTCGATACGGTTGAATACATGTCTTTCATTTCACTTGTTTGATATGTTAAAACAGTTCCAAAACAAGTGCTATCATTACCATAAAACACAGTGGTGGGTTTCGTTCCTCAAACGGATCAAATGAAACCATTCAAATCGATAACCTTGTACGAATCGATTTCATTCGATTGTTTTACTTTAAATAGAAGAAATTGGTCATATGACCGAAGATTTGTGTTACAAACATCCATCGAGCGAAGATAAATGTTAAACATTAAATCCTCCAGAAATGAAGAACAGCCCATTTAAAATTTATTACTGTGGTTGGTCGGAATGAAGCGATTTTATAATAATTGAAAAAAATAAACATTTTTTGCATGTCAATGAATACGATTTTGAAATGTGAAATAGAATCACACCATTTATAAATTTATTTTCTAAATCATCGACTTCCAAAAATAACAGCTCATCAATTTTGTTAACACTTCTTCTGAATTTTATGTTCAATTTTTTGATCCAAATTTAGTTATATTTGAAGGAGTTCTGTTTATGACACCAATCTTTTTTTTTTACAAAAAGAGCGAAAGATGTCTCAAATTATTTCAAATCATTGATTTGTCCAACTTTTCGAAATACGTTCAAGAGAGACATAATGCGAAAAAAAAGTGTGTAAAATTATGGTCAATAATTTGTAATTGAAAGCACGTTTCGATTTAGATTGTGCGAGACACATGGTAATGTAAAGTTTTTTTTTCTTTTGAATTGCGTACAATCAAACAAATAAATCAGATGGCAATAAATCAAAGTAGTCAAATTATTTATACATGTAAAATGTCAAAACTGTTAAGATATATTGCTCATATTCCGATACAATTAAAATTTCGCTCAACCGAATGCAGATTATTCATTATTCTACATGCTCAAGTTGTGTATTAAACGACCATTGGCATGAAGTGGCCGTTGTTGGTGCTGCTGTTGCTGTTGCTGTTGACGTTGTACAAATTCTCCAGTCCAAATGTGTGAGCTCGAGTTATTGGCGCTGTACCGTGATCTATATGTAGCAAACCAAATTTTTTTTGCATAAATGAATAATAATTTTTCCGTACATACATAAATGCATAATAATTCTTTTGCGCACTCTTTGGCCATTTTGTGTGATTGCATTTTGATAGATGCAAATCAATTTAGAAATTACGTTGTTTTCTTCGATCGATTCGTAAATAGCTCGATGTTTGGTTAACGAGACACACAATCAGCATGTGATTTTCACGCGTTCACGTGTGCTCTCTTGATATATCAAACACTTCAGGATAAAATTGCGATAATTTGCATGCGGTTTTTATTCGAAGCCAGAACATTTTCACATACGCAAACAGCTTTATAGCTCGTGCCATGCTTGTAAATATTTTTTTTATGCCAACACCGACTCAAATGTTCTGGCCCCTATGACATGTTATCTTGATAAAGTGTGAGCTGTGTGTATGTGTTTGTTTTTTTTTTCTAATTAAACTGACAAATAGCTTGGACTGTGTGAATAATAATTTGTTTTCCACACAAAACAGACATACAAATATAGGGATTTCGTTCATGTAAAGTGTTGCAGATGGCTTATTGCAAATCTCAATGAAATATCGTTTCCGCAATAGTTTGCATTGTCATTTGCATAGGTTGCTTGCGCATAGAATTTAAGTTGTGATAAAAGTCGGAACCGGTTCACTTGACGTTTACGAATCGCACATCGTCTATGAATCGTGCTATTATTATTATTTTTCACGTGTTGAAACGCAACACAACAGAGATTTGCTGCATATTATTTATGACGATGTGTATTGGGTAACTTGTCTTTTTGGTTTGATTTAGAATTACGGATATGTAACACTAGTGCTTAATCGTTAGATCGTCCATTTAAATGTAAATTAGATTGGTTACCGCACATCTTCTTCCTTAATCTTTCGTTCGATGCCAATTTTCTTATTTGCCACAAATTGCAAACGCCAATATTCGGTTAGCATATATACGAATATAACAAAATGTAATTGATTTTCATTTTATAATTTATAGACTCGTTTTATGGTCTTGTATGCTGAAGAGAGAAAGAGCAAAAAAATCGTACCCAACAAATGACAGAAATCCATTGCAAGTGGAAATTATTCGATCGTATAACTGTAGTAAAAAGCCGGTTCATTTCATTGCTCCAGAATTATTAGTCATTGCCAACTTGGGAAGAGAGAGAGAGAGAGAGAGAGAGAGAGAGAGAGAGAGAAAAATGGCAAAAATTAATAGAAGACAAAAAAGTCATAAAGTTGTTTGAATCACACTTCATTTCTCATTCGAACGTGCGCAACAAAATTGAACACAGTTGTGTTTACAGCATGCAAGAGCAAAATATTCATTGCTTTCGCGTGATAAAGACCATTTCCTTTTATTTTTGTAAAATGTATCCAATTATTGGTTATCAAAATGTTGTGTCAAATTAATTTCAAACAATGCAAATACATTGGATTTCGGCATTTTATTAATATCCAAAACTCGAACTGAATATTGAACGATAACATGCGATTTTTGTGAGTTTCGATCATGTATTGAGACTTGATATGTTTTATAGAGTTATTGGCTCCACAAATTCGCCAATATTTCGGTAAATATTCAAAATAATTCTTTCGAAGCATTTTAAATTGCCATCACGTTGACTGTCTACACAACGTATACAGCTGAACTTAAAGCTAAAACATGCGTGTTAATCGAATAATTACATTAATTCCATTTTGTTTGACTTGTTTATTAGTCTGGAGCTATGTCCGATATGTAAAAGAAATCTTAAATATACATTAAAACACAATCTATACGCTGCATGGAATAAATTCACAGTGCAAAAAAGAACACACCACCACCGCCGAAAAACAATTAACAACAAACTCGACTGGACAGGCTGAACAATGACAACATACAACACTATGACTAGCGAGAAAAGAAAAGACTCATGAAAACACATTAACACTTGCATATAATTCTTTCCGAGAGTATGGTTATTCTGTAGTTCGACCAAACTACATACTAGAGTCTTGTAATTACAACATGTAATTGCAACTGATAAAATAAAAGTGCTGGTTTTTTTATTTTTATTATTGCATTCTCCTGTAAGCACCTTTTTGAAGCTTGTAAGTCTTGCAGTCATGAGTCAGCTTACTTCTCATACACTATCGTTGCCGCGGTGCATGGAAAAAAGGATAGAGATAAAATACTTTCTTCTAAGAATGGATTTTCTCACTATTTACATAAAAAAAAAATTGCATGATATTGTGAGTTGAAATGACTCATTATTTATTGTTTATTATGATTGGGAGGGAATAAAAGAAATACTATCATCCATCAGAAATGAGTGAATTGCTTGTTGTTTGCTCCAAATGTGTCACTATCGATCAATATTACGTCTCATTGCACAAGACTCTTCACATCACCAACGTTAAACGTCTGCTCTGAGTGTTCAAGAGAGATAGACAGAGACTGAGTGAAGAGACAGACGGTGTCAGTGCATCAGCATTTGTGGCAGCAACATTGTAAACAAAGATGTTTGATTTGGAGTTGAGCGAGAGCCAAGTTTTCACTGTTTTCGCCTTTGGATTCATAAATATTTATAAAATTAGCCGTTGTTTGACTGAATGGAAAGACAACTTGTACTTTAACTCGCAAATCGAAACAAATTAAGTTTAATTGGATTTTGTAGTAGTTCCAGTCCAACTACACTAGTTGAGTGAATGCATCAAAAAGAAAGACAGAGGAAAAAAAACTGCCAAGCAAAAGCGATTGATTGAACTTCGGATTGATTGAATTTTAATCAGTTTCGAATTTGAAATCACACAGACATTCTTGGTGCCTTCAATTTTATTGGCTGGATTAGATTTGCCTTTTCAATTATAATTCAATCAGATTTGATATTCGTCCCGGTGTTTTGTGGTAGAAGAGCTTATTCAGGCTAGTTCAAAATGTGCGTACCATGCCTTTTTTTGCTTGCATCCACAAGGCAAAACTGATTATTATGTAGTCGCGTCAATGTTGCACAGCCAAGACTAAGATGTAGAAGATGAAGAGAAGTACAAAAAAAAAAACAGTGCATTGCCTGGAACGCATTTTTTCCGTGGGAAAATGAAAACAAGTGCATCAATCAAGTCAAGATTTACACGTTCAGCATACTTGTGAAGATTGCAACAGCTGAATAATTGCCGCTGTTTTTTTCTTCTTCTGCATCTCCTCTGTGCGAACACAAGCGGTGTGTATGTTTTTTTTTCGCGTTGGAAGTGCACGACCGTTTTGATCAACAGACAAATCTTGATGAACGTGAAAAAATGCGCACACACATACACATTAAAACTTCTGTTGTCTTGGTTTTAGTGAAACAAAGAGCCATATAGATAGAAAGAGAAGTGAACACCATATCTCAGGTACTCACCAACAACAATTGGTAATTCACTTGGAACGTCGTCGCTTTGATCTGAAAACAAAATGCGCGTGCAAAATTAACTGGCAACCGTAAATGGATGCACTATGAATGTTGCGAACCGTGTTTATTTGCAGGTGCATTACAGCCAGTCTGAGACTGAATTTCTGCGTTTGGCTATTAAATCAACTACACGAATTCAATGAATCACAATTGAAAGTTATTATCGTGCGACTAGTCAGACTTAAGAGTACCACGGCGCACCGTGTCGACGACGATGTGTTTCTTTCCTTTTTTTCAAATCTGAAATTGCGAATATTGGTATTTTATTATATGTTCGTTTCTTGAGCTATCCATCGGCACGTAAATAGAAAATAAAAGAAAGAAATTAAAATGTTTCCATCGACTGATAATGAATCATATATTGCAGAGAGATGAAAGCCACACAAGGTAATGGTATGGCATGACCGTAAATGCAACAATAACAAAATACATTGGCGCACTGGCCATTGCACGTCTCACCCGTTCACTTTGATAATTGAAAAATAAAACACAAGGAACATTTTTATAACTTGATTTCATATTATATTTTCTTTTAATTATTAACTGGAACGGTATCCAGTGTATGAATGCTGCAAGTTTGCCATAGATGATCGATCGAAATAGTGTAATTACATAAATGGAAAGTAAAGAACGCGAACCTTATTTCAGAATGTGAGCAAATCACTGTTTTATTTTTACACTGTGTTCTTTTATTTTTTCACTGTTTGTTGTTGTTGTGAAAAACTATGTAGCCGTATCGGCCGAACATGGGAAGACCACGCGATCGAAATGCGAAATGTGCGAAGAAAGCACAAACGAAATTGTCAAAGTATTTAATGCGATTAAAAGGCAAGCCGCTGTCAAAACGACGCGTAAAAACTGGCGGCGCTTCTGATGATGATTCTTTAAATGAAAACATCATAAACAACGATGATCGCACAAGAGAAAAAAAAGGATCGGAATCAAAAGCGCTCGAAGCGCCGACAAGTACAATCGATTGGCCATTCATTGCCAATGCAAGAGCTCACACGCACATCGCTTGATATGTTTCCGTTCACATTTGACAAAGAATAAATCAAAGCAAAATGAATAAATTGCCATTCACAAGTCGATCGAGCGGCTTTCAAATGGTCATTCAATATAAATCAAATTCAACGAATCGCTCGTTGAATGATTCAAAAGAATGAAAATAAGAAAACAAAGTACAGATTGATGGCATTGATATTTGGTGCAAAAAAATTTCAATTTAATTCAACTTTTCTGCCGAAAATACGTTTTTACGCATTCGTGTTAAAATGGAGAATGACATATGTATTTCGAAGCGATGGACGCAAGATTCACCTGATTCAAGAAAATCATGCTTCTGAACTGGTTATATACAAAGTAAAATCTTCATCAAAGTCCGGTAGAAATGTGTGTCGGAAGAAATGTGATAATATCCGATTGGAAATGATTATATAAAAATTGTATTGGATTGGAAATGATTATGGCCAGTCGCATACTGGATAAAAAGTTAGTTACATCATGATTTCAGTTTTTACTAGACATGCGACCACATTTTTGTTTTCTTTTCAATTTTTGTTGTTCAGTGTGCTCCACCAATTCGGTGTTTTTTTTTTCTCTTTTTCCAAGTTGAGCGTGTAGATTTTGTCGATGTACACAGTTGAAAACATGATGTAGTCTGGATGCTAACAAGCAAAACAACAACCGTTTGGTATTTTGTGGTTGTGCTTGCATTCGGACCAGAAAGAAAAAAAAATATATAAATCCAATGAGGCTCAATTACGCGATATTTTTCCATTAATCATGTGTGTTAGTTACAAATCAAGCCATTCAAAATACACCTTAATTTAAGCGTTTTTGGCAGATCTTTCACGATCGATTTTACAAAGTTCGACTGTATGGCGCACTGTTTCACCTCTTCATCACCGTTGCTGTCGCCGTCATCGGAGTCATTTGGAATGAGACACAAAAGAGCAAAATGTTCGGAGAAAAACCAATTGCCGGATTACAAGTAGATTTTTAGTGAATTATCGAATATTAATGTTACGCTAAAATACCAATGCACATAACTCCCAAACACAACTGTTTCGCGCGAGTGGAGAAGAAAAAAGTACGACAAAAACTCTGTCGAGAGAGTATGAGGAGAAAAAAATTACCATGAAGATCACGATTTTCTGTTTGCGAAATAGTCGGGCGCACTCTCTCTCTCTCCCTCTTTCCGTTGTAGACAAGACACACATAACTTCAGATGAAATGGATTTCTTTGGAGCGTAATTTTGTTGTGTTTTAACTGTGGCAAAGGTTTTTCTTCACGAAAATCGGTCCAGCTGTTTTTTTTTTTCAACCCGTGTTGCGTCTCTCAAATGAAATAATAAATGAACCAGCGCCAGTTAGCCACAGAACAACGATACAAGCATTAGCGAGAGAGCGAAATTGCATGCGAAATCGTTCAAAGAATGCCATAAGCACTCACAAATGATCATTGAACCTGCACAAAATAAAAGGTGTACAAAATCAAGCAAATTAGATGAAAATGTTAACCAAGAATAACGACAGACTGCCAGCCGAAAAAACACACACTTAAAATAACAACAACAACAGAGACAGTGAGAGTCCGACTCTGAACGAAAGAAAAAAAAACCGAAGCGGAGAGCTCGAACAATTCCGATGAAGTAATTATAGCACACGAACTGTTGCATAAGTGCATATATATATCTTTTTTGATGTCGTTTTCATGCTCTGCTTGACTGATTAACACGATTTCATGCAGATTTAATACTTGTTAATTTGATTTAGTCCTCTACTTACACAAAATGATTATGTTCATTGCCGGTGTTGTTGTGCACGCGAATTTTTGCCCATCATCTTTTCCGCACTGTTCCGAATGCGTTTGAAAAAAGAGATGAAATTAAAAAGAAATTTGATGTGGAATCGAAATAGAGTAGAGGCGATGAAGAAATGTGTTGTTTCACTTGATTCAATTCCGTTGGAGTTTGAAGTGGAATATACACAACTTGAAATCGACACTTTCGATCATTATCATCATAGTCAATATATATCAAAAACTAACTCTAAATATCATCTAAAAATGTATTTCTGTAACATTCTTTGAATTGTTTGATCACAGCTCAAGTGGGCATCGTATCGTTTGCATGAACGACGGCTTGACTCGACGAACAAAAGGAAAGAGTATAATTGAAAAATCATCGTCTCATCGTAGACGGTTTTTGAAGTATGCATATTTTACCATCGAACGGTTACGATGATTTCAAAAACGAGCATAATATTTTCAATTTTGGTATACTCTGGCAAAATCAACGTGTGCGAGATGATTCACTCACCTTTCGATTTAGAATGCAGCGTCGATGCGTTTTGATCTTTCACTGCATGTACATTCGTTTACGTGACATGAACGTATTCGGTTCTCTCTTACTATTCTACCAAATCAATGTTTGTGCCGGCACACTCTTTTTATTCTTTCGAACCGTCGGATCATTGTCTAACCCATCTTTTCTTATTCAGTTTGAAACCGATTTGTAAGAAGCCGCAAAATAAATATGAAATCAATCATCTTCACAAAAAGCTGATTGAGTCGTCGTTCATGTGCTGATTCCATTGCAGAAACACACACACAATCAAGAGATTAAAAAATTGCCCGGTCGGATTTAAATGCTAAAGTCCATTCCAATTGATAAGCCGGTTCGTGTATTGCCGGTGCAATGAATATTAACATGTGGTAGGTAAAAGGGAATCTAATTCATTTCGAACAAACAACTTCAAAGATGCATTACACCAAAACAAAACAAAACAAAATAGAAATAACGTTTAGCATTCCTTTTGACCATTGTTCAGTGATATGAAAGAATAACACTTGTGTGCATTCTTTGGCACTCACTCTCTTTGTGGTTGTTGTTGTTATTATTATTTGCTTTCTTTTCACTGTTGAGCAATTACAATTTTTTTTTTATGTATTTATTTTTGCTATGATTTTGAAATGGTCTGAAAGGATCAATCTCTGTGTGTGGAAATCGATCGGCATTTCATGTTTTTGAGTTGCACCGTTAGTTTTTAATCCGGTGTGCCGGTGTTATTTTCTTTTGCGCGTTCGGTCTTTTGCTCTAACATTTGATCTCTCTCTCTCTTTTCAGTTATTCCATTCCATATATAATCCATTGCGATTGCGCACGCGGGTACTAAACTAAACAGATTAATCATCACGTCTGATTCAGTTTATTGCAATTGAAACAACTAATAGATCATTCAATAATTCTTCAAGCCACAGCAAAAGAGTCTGCACTCTCTTTCAATGGCTAAACACACTCACACAATGTTTTAATCTGTGCGCAAATTTCAAATGGGATATATGGAGAGAAACCGAAATCGAAAAAGAGACATTTTCAATGCGGAAAAAGAGCTGAGAATGGAGAGATGATTTTAATGGAATGATGAGTTTCATTTGAAGAAGAAAAAAAAGGCCGACAACGATGAAAACAATATGCTGTGTGGATCATTGATCACGCAGATTAAAAGGCAACATTATCGGTTGATTTGCGGTCGTTTTTACTTCGATCTCATCGTTTTGGCATGGTCGTGCATTACATGGTGTAAGTGCATCGATATTTTTCTCTTTTTCATTGAATGAATAACAAAAACATTGATCATAAGCTCATATAGAATTCGGTGTGTCTTTTGAGAAGATTAATGTAGATTTCGTGCACAGTGCGGTGAGTCGCAACTACAATTCATTCATTTGATCTAATGCGACAATACTAACGGATTTTTGTGTGGATGTGCATAATTCACCGACGATTATATCGATCGAGATATTGCAAATCGATAGTTTGTCGTTTTTAGCCCGGGTATACCGCGCATAATGGCGTAACAAATCCAATAAATCCATTTTATTTCGGATCAAATTGCAAACGAAATCTTTGGCATTCACATTTTATATATTGAGATAAAAACCTATAAATGGACGCGACGAAATGATCACCAGAATAAATATGTTCGATATGGAAAGTGTTAGCATTTAAAATATTTCAACATATTAACCAATACATTTTAATGACGCATTTCGAATTGATTACATTACTTTCTATATATTTCTTCAGCAAATTGAAGTTGAAGTATTATGTTGAACATAGAAAATCACTAGTCATGGCGCAAATATTTGAATTAATAATATCCAATTTCTATTGGCCAATTTGCAGTCGTTCTTGAGCATACAAGGTATCTTTATGTCCTCCTTTCTGAGCGGTTCCTCATAGACTTTATTATTGATTGATAACTCTATGTTTCCGTATTATGCATTTAATGCAGTTGAAGTTTTTCCATTAGTTAGAAATCATAACCAAAATCATGATCGTTTTTTCGAAAAGCTTCTGTTGATGATTCCATAAATAAAAAAAAAATATTATGATTCGATGCATTTCGCAATTCCACTGTATAAAATATGGTGTATCACGCTTATTTTTCTATTACACTGGCGTTGCGCTACAATTAGATTAATAAACATATTTTAGATTTAAAACGCAGATACCGCTCATTTAGATTAATATGTTTACATTATTACATTATAGAGGTGCTGGAAAATTGTGTTTTGATCGACGAACAGCATACAGAGATGCAAAAAAACGGCACGACAAAAAATACCGAATAACGTATGCAAGACCGGCAAATTATCACCACTGCTACGGAGCAGTCAAAACAGTTAAAATTTATGGTCACATTAGTGTTGTTGTGTCTATGAAATGCAATTCGCTCGTGCGAGATCAATTCACAAACGTTCTGTTTCTGTTTGATCGAAAAATGAAAACAGCTCAAAAGCGTATCGAATTCGATCAGGTAAATGAGTCAACTGAAAGCATTAATTTGGGTGAATTGCATTCAGTTCATTCCTTTCTCACACCGATCTTTGGTTTGGTGTTGCGGTTAGTGGTTAGTGGTACTGGACGGGCGCAGGTCCATCGAAACTGTGATAGTTTTTTTTAATGATAAAATACCTGAACCTCGAATCATAGAAATATTATGCATATATTGAGTGAAATAAATATCAAACACCAAAGTAATTTGTACGATGTAATAAAACCATAGCTCGGTTTTGTTTCAATTCAAACGCGCAAAAGATAATAGATTGCTATCATTTGATTAGAAAAACGAACTAACATTTATTTACAACCGTTGTTGGAACGTGATCTTAATGTGTGTTTGTGTGAGTATTTGAACCTCCACCGAATTAAGAAAAAAAATGATATATCTAAAGTAAAATTACATGTTTTTCCATTTTGTATGCGTAAATGGATTTTGCCAATGAGGCGATTCGAATGATGTATGCACTCAGACGAGATCTGGATTACGCGGTTCGTGTTTTTCCCTCTTCTCTCTCCTCCTTTTTTTCAGTGGAACATTTTTTTTATTCAATAATTCTTAAATGTGTACGTACAAGTACAGTCAGATAGAAAAAAAAGAAACGCTCAACTCTTTTAAACACGTTTGATTTTATCGCGGTGGTTCTTGTATTTGGATGTTGTACTTGTTGCTATCGATAAAATGGAATATCGTCTTTGAAGCCCAGAGAACAAATCTTGATTTGGCACGATTGCTGCTGCTGCTGGCAAATGTAAATATTTGTGGAGTGTTAATCCAAATGTATGTTGATTTTATAATTTGCTGTAATTAATACCAAATCCGTTCAATACGATGTCTGAATAACTGATTATCTATTGGGAAATTAGTTACAATTTCTGTTGTTTTCCTTTCATTTCTCATTTGCGATTGTAAGTAAACAGAGCATTTAGCATTCGGATCGGGCAAGTGCGTATACTCCACATTTGATTCATACCAGAAATTAGTGGTTTTGTTTTCGTACAAAACCCTAAGCAGAACACCCATTCATCACTTACATTTCCATTTATGCAGTTTTGCTTTCGATTTTTTCCTGATTGACTTGGCCGGCGGTGCTTTTCATCCAGCAGGTAAATTATGTAATTTGTAACAATGTGCAAAATAATTAGTTTTTTCCTTTTGGTATAACATCGGTCTTTGTGCGTACCGTCATCCGACACAGACGACTTTTACTTTTTCAATGGGTAGCCCAGCAATTCGATATAAAATGGCCCGTTTATGCGCTGAAAGTCAATGTTCAATTGTTTTGTCGAAGCAAAAATCGCAAATAAGGAAGCGCACTCTTAAATGCTGAAATCGAATTTCACAACACGACGCCTTTTTCAGTCGATCCAATGAATTTCATTGTTTGATTTACACAAAACGGTATTGTTATTTATATTTTTCAGTTGGCGAGACCATAAACAACGCGGAAAATTATAAAAGACCCGAACTACATACGCATTTGTAGTGTGTGTATCGCGAGCTTCAATGACGAATCGAAATGGAATCGGAACAACTGGACTTTTAAATGTGCTCGCTGAAAAGTGTACAAGTTTTTTTTTTCGGTTGAAGTAAAATAGTGCTGGCAACAAAAGAGCCGCCTGCCTCTCCTAATACGTAAATGTGAATCCGAACAAAATAAGACCTGGCAATTGAAATTCTTTTTTTTTTTCACTTACTTCATCTATCTCTATACTTTGTGCACTGGCAAAAGATATTGCAAAAGAGCGCGCACAAAAATGGTCCGGCAATCGGGTTGGAAAGAATTGCACACTGAAAGATATTCACCTTTCAAGTGATTAGTACATTATTACTGTGTTATAAATATTGTGCTCTTTGTACTTTATGGCCGAGTCACAAGGAGAGCAGCAAACGAACATGGATAGAGAGAGAGAGAGAGAGAGAGAGAGAGAGAGAGAGGAGATTCTGTTCGGCATTCAGGCACAATCGTAAATAAAGATAAGAGTTGTGTGAATGGACGACATATCGTCAACCCCTTACCGTTTTACATTTTTTTTCTCTCGTCCATATCGGTATAGTATGTGTGCCGGTGCAAATTTATGAATATTTCAACATTCCGATTCTTAATAATTGTGAACATAAATTTATCGAAGCTAGTTTTTTTTTGTGTGTGCTGGATGAGTGCTATGCCACCGTCGTTGTTGTCGCTGCCGTGCACAATCTCTTCACTATTCTTGATTAGAGCGCATTTGCATCGAATTCGTGCAATTAAAAATGACATTCGAACATTTCCACACTCCCATTCAAGCAAACGCATCTCAACGCCAATTTTGTTGTCGTTGTCGTCGTTGGACGATACACTTTGCAAGAAGAATATTCAAATAGCAAATAAATTCACGCTGTAAATACCACGAATACCCGATTGCGCGACACCACCAAGCAACATCAGCAACGCAGCAATAAAAATCGAATTTTGCAAAACGAACAAAAAAGAAGTCATAAGCTTTTAATCAAGCGAATCGCGCGCTCGCACAGTGTGTGATGCACTAGCATCTCTCTCTCAGGCTTCATCACATATACCATGCACAACAGCATGAACATACATTCAAAATCCTATTTTATTGTATAGGAAATAAATTTAAATTAAACTTCATTTCGATAAACTGAAATTGGAGTCGAAAGTGCCCCAGTATGTCGTGTGTCGCTGTTGTGCGATCGGTACTTCGATTCATCGCTTAAGTACATATATGCCTTGCAATCGAAAACATCATAAATTTTGCGATCAAATAGTTTATACGTATATATATGTGTGCTGTTATTCGATTTACTGTTTTCAAGATGTCGCACGCATATTGCAACATATTACGATGACTTTAGATGTACTTTTTTTCCCTATTTTGCCGCACAACGTCATTTCAACTCGATTGTCTTGTTTATTTGGCAGCGCTCGTTTATTGTCTACAAAGGTAACATTCGTTCTACTGCATTTGCAAAGTGCTCTAGATGCTATTTTACGCCTTTTCAAATATCTTTACAATTGCAGAAAAATTCATCCATAGAAAAGAGATCATAGATTGATAAATTATAGATGAAATCGGAATCTTCAAAGCCGAATAGAATTATCAAATTTGTCATAAAAATGCCATTTTCAACGAGGAACATTTTTCAAAATTCATAAGAAAATATGGTTGAAACCATTATTTCAAAACCTGAAAACCGCCATTCACCGTTTAAAATATCTCAATACAGTTCGGTGTCCAAAATGGGAAAAAGGTAAAGTGAATCGAATTCAATGTTGGAGGTCAGTTAAATAGATCGTCATGTGCCGTTGGAACATGTGCACAATTTATTGAAAAATGCAAACATGGCGAAAACAGCACTGAAAAAAAAATATATCCCAACCATAATAATCAACGGTGAAATCAGCATTCCGAAATGTAATTTCGAAATCTATGGCCGCACAAATTCCAAAGTTTTTGAATTTTGATCTTCAGTAGCGATATGTGGTGGTGCCAACCGTTATCCGATGGTAGTTTACGTGTGTCTTGTACCATTTCGTTACGGTTGTTTTAGCTTTCGATTGAGAGTTTGTGTGTGTGTGTGTGTGTGTGTTATTATAAATAGATATATATTTTTTTTTTATTCTGTGAACGCGCAATAATTTTCATAGAAAAAATCGTGACAGTCTCACATCCATTAATCTTAGCAAACGTTTAATATAAATTTATTGGAATATTAAGTATTTTTTGTGCTTGGCTACATAAATTTTTTTGTGAGTTTGTATGCATAGTCCTGGTGTAATGACAAATTCCATGATTATAAGTGAAATCTAAGCTGTGCGATTTTTTTTCCACTCTCAGTTGATATGATAAACTAAACGTTTATAATTAAAACAAACACACCAAAATCGGTGCGCATGATAAATCTGGAATGACATTTAAAAAACTAGGAAAATATTCTTCAAAACACACCACCAGTACCTTTTGCAACAAAATTGGTAAATGGTATGGTTGCGAGAATCGATTATGGAAATGGCAACGTTTAATTTATATTTGACACTTCATAAGGTAGAATTGCATTTCGTTATGCATTGGCATATTTTTTTCGTTGATACTTTTTTTTCTCGATCAAATATTATTTCGCGGGCCACAAGTGCATTGTATTAGAATCGAAATCGATTGAAGAAATACCGCACGTGAAGTAGCGTTTATTACCTGTCTCCACGGTGACTATTTCTATCGATTGTGTTTCGAGAGTGTTATAGTATGCACCACATACATGCTATGCGCTGTTTAACATTCGATTATTAGTCGAGAGAAAAATATCAAATGTTTGTTTCCATCAATGAATATAAATTAAAAAATTTCGATTAAAACGCCACTGGTGTAAGAGGTGTAAAAGGGATTTTTTTTTCTTCTTCTCTCGTCTCATTTTATGTTTTATGTGTATTGCCATAAGACTGAATCGTGCATTACATACAGGTTAATGCACCATATGAACGCGAGACCAATCTTGCTCGCTCTCTCACTTTAGTACTCATTTTTTTTTATCATTGTTGAGTTGAATATGGCAAGTGCAATATTTGCTTCAATTGTAAAAACGATGCAGCACGGTGTGTGACTTTTTTTTGCAAATCGATATAAAATTCGCTTCATTTATGTGCCCTGGCGAGTTTCATCGCGCGAGTCTCTGCAATCACATCGTATATCCAATCATTTCCGAATACTCTCTCAATAGGATCATATTTAATGGATATCTCCATAGGCATAAAACGATTTGCAAGTGCACGAAGATGCAGAGAGATTGAAAGAGAACCATTGCCATTTTAATGTTTGGCTTTCACGCGAAACAAGCATATCGTTTAGTTGAATGTTTCCTTGAAAAAATGCACCTCATCAATATCGGTTGATCGGTCACCAAAGTTGTTGTTGTTGTTGGTTTTTTCTGTCGAAATTCGTTTGGTGTAATTTACACCGCCCGTAAAGCAAATACCATGGATTTCCATGGAAATATAGAAATTGACAGAAAATATAGTTGCTTCATTAAATAAAAACGATTTCGATTGGCTGAAGACGGAAATCAAATGAGTTTATCAATGCGCGAAAAGCGGTCATCATTGCAAACATAAACATATGATATCTTTGAAAAAAATACGAATGGCTCCAGGAGATTCATCCATATATTATACATATGGTGCTTTCTACGAGTAAACATCTCGTTTTGATTACACAATCACTGGTTCGCACATTTGAAAAACTCACTAGACCTATTTGTTACATATTAAAATGCCTTTGAAAAGAAAAAAATGCGAAATATCTCTCTCTCTCTCGGAGAAATGCGAGATTGGTCCCATTTGAAATGTGAGCAGCGCAAAAAAAATTCGAGAGATGCCGTTGATATAACGGCGTTATTTTTTATATTTCAATATTGTACATTGGCAGTGTGATCGCAATTATTACTTCATGTATGCGCACGAAATAGCCCAACTAAAATCGAATCAAAAACCATTTGGCATACGATTGAATATCGCATATGTTGTGTGCCTTATGCAATCCGAACGGCAGAAATAAATTGCATTCCACTTCATCGACGATCGATGGTGATGATGATCATTAGTTTGTTGTATAGAAAAACCGCCCGAAAATGTTACGGTATATTGCCTTTTGCCATCGTCTCTTTTCGTGTGCTTGCGCGATTGAATTTTAGGCGGTCGCGTCGATTTACACTTAATTTGTACTCCTGTTGATGCCATACGTTGTATCGTATGCCACTAATCACTTTGACAGTAGCTAAAAAATGCAAACGACCATACCGCCTTCAATTTCGCATGTTTTTTTTTTATGTTTGGCCGGGACAAACGAAAGCAAAAGTTATTTTGAACTAAAGTTGACCGATCTTGCTACTGCTACAAATACACGTTAACATTTACCTCACATAGCAATTATGGGTCTTTGGCAAGTTGTGTGTTTCGATGAAACGAAGAAAAAACAAACCGTAAGTAAGTAAGCCAAACGTTCGTTATTTTTGGATGAATTTCACCTCGGGATGAATTCTCTGCTCTGCTCTCGTGTGTATATACTTTTAAAAATTGGCATGTGATTTAAAGTCGTTTGCTTTTGTTCATATTTCCCAAATACTAGTTTCGTTCAGGTTGGATGCTGTTTTGTCTTATTGTTGTTGTTGTGTGTGTTTTTTGCTAACTGGTGTGCGCTATGCGGTGCTGATTTATTTTTCTTGTTTTTTTTTTTTTTTGTTTTTTTTTGGCATATGCATACATACAAAATCAACAGTAATCACAAAACATCACAAGCCCAATTTTAAATTCACTTTTCTTTAGGCTGCAAGGAGATTTGTGTGTGTGTGGCATGGTGATTTTTATACAAAATCATTTGTTTGTTTGTTGTTATGTTCTTTTTTTTCAAGCTCTCTCGATCGATTTTCAAATACAACACAAAATCGTTCATGCAACGTTCAATTAGTTCATATAATGGTGAACAGTTTTCTTTTTTTTGTGTGTTTCATCGAAATAAGTATGTGATACCTGCGATCGCGCCTCACAAAAAAAACAACAACAACCGAAAATCTTTTCATAACAACACAATGAAAGAGAAAGAAAAATTGAAGAAACAAATCAGAATCAATTGTAGTGTGTAGAAGTGGCAGAAATGGTTTGAATGTTTTTCGGCTCCTGTCGTGGAGATATCGCTTGAAGCTACCGCCAAATCACAGAACAAAAGACAACCCGAAATTGAAACGAGCAATTTCAGTTTCGAATCTACGAATATAAAAAAAAGACTCGGCGCTTTTTGCTCACTTTGGTAGTCAAACAAGCGAAAATTATCAATTGCTATTGCAATGGCATGAATCCATATTATATCGAGCCGACGTGGTTTTTTTATTTTGGAAGACAACAACGAATAAATCACACGTCGATTGTCAGTTGTGAAACTATATGAATTTGAAAATGGCGTTCAATCCGTTTATCTACTCAAGTGACATAACGAGACAAGCTGCAAATGAGCGAGTCATTTGTAAACGCGCACGACGACGACAGCAACAACAATGACGGCGACGATCTTATATCCGAACCAAATCAATTACAACATTGTTGTGAGACAGTTTCAAAAAAATGTGCAATTCAACAGTTTTTTGTTTGAATTCAATTCCATTTCGATGAAATCTGTGTGTTTTTTTTATTCAATTTGGAATTTTTTTAAAACAAATAAGCACGACGTTGAAATTAAGATGACAGAGATGAGAAACCACGAGGTTAATTGTGTCCGCAATGAAAATCGTGTGCTTCAATCTTTCTTTTCAAATTCTAATTATGGTACACCGAACCGATTTTGGCGCCGTGATTTTTTAACATAATGCGAGAAATTTTTCGAAACAATTACATCCCATTTGAATACTATACATTTTATATATTGATTTTGCAATCGATATTTGCACTTTTCATTTTGGTGGGCACTTGTGAGCCACGGTTAATGGCAATCGATTTACGTGCTGATAAATATGGTTAGAGAAATTATAATTCAAAATCGAATTCACATTTACAATTCATCAAGTACCAACAATAGTAAAACACTCGAACTCAACCTGGCACTACTTAAATTGTATGTGTGTGCGCGAGTTAAGAAAATTTATTAATAAACAAATTCATCTCACACAAAAATTAAACAATAAAATCGTGCAGAATATTTCGATGCTTTGTTTTTCTTCTATATTTCGGAAAAGATCTCTTATTCGGCATCTTGATCATTTTTGTGCCGTCGAAATTGCACGCGGTTCTTGGATTTAAAGAAAAGGTTCCATTTGTTTGGTTTTAATGGTTTCATTTATGAGATATTAGGTCTTGCTGGAGAAAAAAAAGCACCAACAACAACTAACCGAAACCATAACTAGGCTGATGCAGCACATATAGTGTTGAAAGTCAGCTCATTTCGCCGTGATCTATTGTAGCACATGACCAATGTACACACAGATAGTCATCACCTCGTTGTGGCTGATTTTTTTTCTTCTCTTCTCATTGGTTCGAACTTTCTCATCGAAACTCACTGATTGCGATATGATGAAGAGAACGATGGAAAAAAAGCACAAGGGAAAAGAATCATAACAACCGAATTGAAATGAGAAACGGGATTATTAATGAAAGACGATGAAAAAAAAACGAACACCGAAGTGATCAACGATTTTCGTAGTATTTCAAAGTAATTGAATTCGTGTTGTTTTCATAAACTCTTGTCTGGCTGCGCCAAGAGCGCACTCACTCACCATTTTCGTAGTCAACGGTGCCAACAAATCGCAGTTCATCTATATACACGCAGCACTTTTTCTCTTTCTCTCTCTTCCTCCCTCTCACTGTCTGTTTTCTTCATTGTTGTTTTATTATTATTTTGGTTCGATTTCATGATTATTGCGATTGTTAGCCTTTTTAAAACCGAATTCAAAATATACAAAAAAAAAACATTATTAATATTAAAGTCGAAATATAGATACAAACTACGTGTGGTTTTCATTTTATATGTACGGCGTGCGCGATCGTGCATTTCATTGTTGGATCAAGAGTTTTTGGTGGTGGTGCGGCAAGTGTGGAGAAAAGAGAAAAGGAGGCTCATTTGATGCCACTTATCATCACACCAAATGAATAATGCGCTTTTACTTCTTTTGTACGTTGAATTGCGTTCTTATTTTTTTTTTCATTTGCTTATTTCGTTCAAAAGAAATCTCGTGGCTTGTTATTCTGTATACGGGCTAAGATCAAAAAATTGTCGTTCAATCAGCTCGCAGTACATTTCGGCCGTATAACCTACCCAAAACCATCTAAATTCAATATATAAAATGTTATGATCTACAAAATAAATAACTGTGAGAATCGTTTGGGAATGCGTGACTTTTGGCTTAACGATGCCAAATGAGATGAAAAATGCGCACAAACCAGCCAACATTTTAAATCATATGACGATCGAGGCTATTTTTTAATGTTTATGCTACACATACAACACGGAAAATGCTTCATTTAATAATGAGTTTTTTTGCGATAGTTCACAGGTATCAAAACGATTTCAAAGACATCCACTGGAGTCATCTAAAGTGCGTCTTTTTATTTACCGGAAAAAGCACACTTTGATTTACTCAACAAACAAATCAAAGTGATGATGATTTTATATTATTATACTTTTTTTATGTCATGTTTTACATTGCAGCATGTGGAGTAGAAGAGAACATAAGAAACAAATCAACTCACACACTGACTGCGCAAAAAAATATACTGCGCTTCAAACCAACGGCAAATTAGATAAACTAATCAATGTTCAGCCATAAATTTAATAACAAGAATTATCACATTTATTCGCATTAATAAATTGTATTTTAACTGGAAAACTGTCATGTTATTAAACCTGTGCACGCAAATCTAGCTTTCGTCGTTGTTTATTATGTGGTTTCAAATAAAGTGTATACCGCGTTGCAAATAAATAAACGATCGCCAGAGAGAAAGAGCTCACACGCGCATAAAACGAACAAAACCGCCAATGGGTTTTATGCTTTATTTATTCAACATAAATGATATATCGTTCCGGATAATAACGTTGTGACTGTGCGGCTATACTTCATACTATCTATGAATGTGTCTTCTTTTAATGCGAGAACATCATTCGTTCAATTTCTAATACATATCGATATTTAAATTTGTTTCGATGACACAATTAAAAATTCAAGATTTTGAACATTCTTTCTTTTTTATCTCATTTTTACCTTGACATTGATTTTTGAAGAAAAAAAAATGGTCCTTTTAAGGAAGAGAAACTAATACCTCAAAATATCATTCAAAGGAACATCCAGGAATTTAATCGTTGGATTCGAACAAATTTTCTTCAATTAGCCTTTTTATTCGTGTATATTGACATCCTTACGTGACTCAACCAAATTAAAACTGACTGCTTAAGATAACATTGCTTTTTTCAAATCTCATTGCATGTTGTACTAATTTATATATTTCCATTTGAACTTTGTACGAGACTATAAACTATTTTGATTTTTCACAATAATAAAATTGTCGTTCTCTACAAAAAAAAAAAGACACGTCTTTTGTGCTGGTCATTTGAACACCATAAAAATTGGGTTAAGTCTATAATGGTCTCCTTTCTGAATAAACGCATGGTGAATAAATAGACATCAGAAGAAGAATGGTGTAACACCTTGGTTGTGGAAAAGTCTCTCTACCTCACATTTTGCGCTTGATTTGTGAGTTCACGTAGAAAAAAACCAAAAAACAGGTAAATTACGTTAGGTGCGATAACACCAACGTCTAAGTAGAATATATATAGAAATGTTTCGAGTGGCACGTACAAATGTCAAGGAAGATAAAATGTACAGATTCATTAGAAAACGTTACTTTTTGTGTATGAGTTTCAACCGATTTCATCATCATCATCACCGTCATCTCAATCAAACTGCAATAATTCATTAAATGCGTCGCCGTTTTCGTCGTCAGCATCGCAATATGTCCGTGAATCGTTGTTTACCACAAGTAATGCTATGACAATTTAATGATGTAACCGTCAAATTCTTGATAAATTTAACATAAATTTCCTTGTCGTCGCTGCCTATTTGCGCATGATTTATCAATCCACTCGTTCGCTTCAAGCATAGCAAAACTTCAATGCAACTTGTTATATTAATGGCTAATGAGCTGAAAACGTGAAAATAAACATAATTTCTTATAAAAAAAACTGAAGCGAATCACGTGAAACAAAGAGCGAGAGAGCGAGAATAAAATAATTATGATGGCGACGTGTTTACGACGTGGTAATGGGATTTATAATTCAAGAATGAAAATGATGAATTCCCACCGTAAGGTAACGTATAGTTGATGCGTGTGTTTTAGTTTTTGTTTTATTTTATCCTTCACAGAAGATGATCGCACATAAAAACGTGTCATGCAGCCATGGACAGTGAAAGAGGTGAAAAATTATGACAACAAACAAAAAAAAATGGCCATGAACAAATTGTTTGCCATTTGGTTGGGTGCGCAAAGTGTTTTGAAATAATTGACAAGAAACTGTAAAGCTGATGAGTACAATAAATGGCATTTGTTATCACTTGAGTGCAGTGAATGTAATGTTTTCTACATAAAACAAACTAAATCAAACCGCGCCTTTATTTATGGTATGGAAGCGAGCTTGTGTGGGCGATAGACCGTATTCAGTTGGAAAAAAATGATTTGATCATTGTTGCAGGGCGCATACTTTTTTTTTAATTTATTGTGGATTTTGAGATTATATTCATAAAATAATTCGCACAACATAACGACGGACAGATACAAAGAGCTTCGAAAGTTGAAAGCATCGTCTCTCATAGATGTGTGAAAAAGTTTTGTTGTGTTTCTACACGTCGATTGATTGGTGTGTGCCGCGTTTGTCGGATAGCAATCATTCGTAGCGAGTTTTGTAAACACAGTGAACACCATGCACGCGATCGCGAATTGAGTAAGTGCAAGCGTCTTATTTCCATATTTCATTAAATGAGTCATACGAATTTATGAAACAACATTTTTTGACAATGACTACAAATTTTCATATGCCCAAAAACCACACGGCACAAAAAAGCACAAACATACACACACTGCATCGATCATATAATTCACAAGAAACAATAAATTCATTCTTTCGGCTTAAACATGTCGACTTTTAACAATTATTCAAGCGCACACACTGCACCGTCTGTCTCTCTCTCGTTCGCTGTGTTTTTGTTTTGGTCTCGTTTTGGCTTTCGTTCGTCGACTTGTCAATATGGCTATAACAAGGTTTTTAACATTTTCAGTTTGGCTTTAATTTTTATCGTTGCACAAAGAGCGCTCGCGCACGCGCACACAAAATGATTGAATAACAATTTTAATCAAAATAACCCGATTTTCTTGCCAAGTGGCAAGAAGACAGCGCCACAGACATTTAACGTCATACACAAATCCAATGGAGCGATAGAATATATATCACCTGTGGCTTCCTATCTCAAACACTTAGTTAAACACAAATACCGATACCATTAATTGGTTTTCTCGTAGCATATTTGGAATCAGGCATTGTTAGTGTGCTATTTTTCAGACAAAACACGTCGTTTGCATTTTGAAATTCACCGCATACTATATATTTATGTCTCTGTCTCTCACCTGTCGGTGCCATTTATTCTCCAATCCGATTCGATAATCGTTGATACTATAGACAACTCTGCCCACGACTTTATTGAACGATGAAAACAAAAATAAAGAATGAAAAAAAAGGAACATCAATGATAGCCATACGTGTGCAATCACAACGGCACAATCAAGATGAAAGATGACAAAAATCCGTTGCCGTTTCATTCTCTCACCATTTCATGTGAAATCGGTTTTGTTAATTATTTATTTTTCATTCAATTCGAAAATGAATTTATCAAAATTAATCGTTACCATAATTGGACGAGAAAGAGCAGAGAAATCAATTGACACACACAGTGAGAGAGAAATGTGATATGAATATATATATATAAAATACCCGGACGAAATGATTCCATCGAAATGGTTTGCGTTTTAAAAATAAGTTGGTTGTTGTCGATGAATTTATTAGCAATTACAATGCAAACGTAGCAAAAGGAATAGAGAGAGAGAGATGAAACAAGGTAAACGAGAGCCCGGTGTATTAAATGCGACATGCTTTAGCACCCACTTTAATTAATTTATGTCATCGATTTTATTAAAATGGCTCGCAGCTAAAATGTAAATTGCATGCGCACTCAATGTGTGCGCATCCACATGATCATTTCGTGTCGCCCCTTTTTCTAGAGATGAGATGATCATCGTCATCATCGTTGTCGACGTCGTTGCCATCAGAAAATCTTATTGTAAAGACATTAACAAGTTACAACTGTCTTTTGAAGTTTGTGCACCATTTATGCGTTAAAGCTCAGCCACTAGCGTACGCCTTCAAGACAAATACAACCATTTACTGTGGCTATTTAACAGAAGCACGCATATAAAAACACAAAAAAAAACATATACAAACCAAGAGAGAGAAAAAACCGAATCGATGCAATATTAAAAGAAGAAGACTGAAAAAAAAATTCAAGCGTCGGCCGCCAAGTTTAATCTCTAAGTGGCAATTCAATAGCATATTATTAACGTGATCAAGCGCGAACGCGATCACAATTCAAATACAACGCTTCGTAAACAACGATTTAATATTCAATTATGCAAATGATGTGAAGAGGAACATGAGTGTGACTAAATTGTTCTCTAAATCTCTTGAACGAGTGGCCACTTCGCACATATTTGGTTCTTGGGCGCGATCATCGCTCGCCCATTGATTTATCTATTCAAATATTCATCGAAAGCGCATGTGTTTTTCGGTCGATTTTATGCGGATCGTTAATTGGTTGTAGCAGGTTTTTTTATGATCGATTGATGTGGTGAACTCATTACAAGCATTTATCACTTTTTATCTCGGGCAAGGAGACGACAGAGCGAAAAAGAGGGGAAGAGAGAAAAGCGCACGCTAATTGATAATTAATTACATTTTTCGGATTAGCAAGATAAAACGAATTCTATCCAAATGTTTTATGGTCATTTTTTTTTCAGCATCTTGCAATGCGGAAAAGAATGAATGGCATAAAAAGTGTCGGCACGCACACAAATTGCAACAATGGCAAAATTGCAACAACAAGAACAACATGAACACTCTCCGAGTGAAGAAAAAAAATCGAAATGCACGAAAATTAAGGAACGCATCTCAACAAACAACATTGATTATGATTAATATGCCTAATAAATGAACACTTAAGATCTCTTCTGTTCTTTCTCTCGTGCATATTTGCTGTCTGTTTCATTCTGCTTGGCAACGTTGATTTTATTTCATGATTTTTTGTTGTTGTTGCTTCATTATTTTTTCTCATTGCCTTCATTGGAATTTCACTGAATAACGCGCTGTGTGACCTGTTTTTATCATGTTGTTTGTTACACGACTATTTTCTCTCAATTCATCTTCCTTTTGGCTGCATAATGAATAAAAACGATGAGAAAAAAAGAGCCATACTTTATAAAGCGTTTTTCTCCACTGATTCGTTCGTCTTCAGAGATCATTACGCCAACATTTATTTGGTCTTTCCGTTTTTTATTTGCTTTCTTCTTCTCTCATTCACATTGTTGGCCGTGTGTCTCTTTCACATTGGTGATGTTTGGCCGCGGTGTCGACTTGTGTGAGTGGCCCCGTCAAATCGGAAAAAGTCGAATGCCAGTCATGTTTTCACTCGTCACTTGAAAAATTAACAAATTTTCCAGCATCGGTGTCAATACGAATCAATTTTTCGAAAGCCAAACAATTCTACACACAGCAAAAATTCTCTCACCACCGAAACACGTTTTTGGTGTTTGGCAGGCTGGTTGTGTTGGTTCAACAACAAAAAAATCATCACAAACTCTCTCATAATCATGAAAAATGTTCGAAGTGTCGAAGGAGAGCACAGAGACACCGAAATAAAACACTGTCCGATGAATTAAAATCAACGATTTTTTTTTTGTTTTTGGTGAATGAGTTGAAACAAATAACAAAGGAGAAGCAAGAAAAAAATGAAACAGAAACCGAATATGTGAAACAAATGTGCGCGGCGGAACAATAAAAAACAACAACGTGTCCAAACGAAATGCGCTGGAGATAATGAATTGTCAGGCAACCTGTTTCCTTTTGGTGCAATGGACAATTGAGCGCAATGTTCGGCATGAGCATGAGCTTGCGCGCGTCCGCGCACTTAGAGTGTACGTTTCATGCATGCATGATTGACATTGTTATTAAGGTTATTGTTGTTGCCGTTATTTATTATTTTTCAAGTCATTCAAGAACAAAACAGGTGCAATCCAAATATATCAACGCAAACATAAACGACATGAACGAAAAATGTTAAACACACACACACACACAACCGCATATGCACGTAGCACACCGCGAATATAATGTTGAATGTAAAGAGAACGGATCATAATATCAATAATGTTGTGCATTTAAAAACAAAAGCAGCAAAAAGAGTGAAAAAGAGTAAGGAGACGGGGGAAAAAATCGAATGAAATAAAATTAACGAACGAACCAATAAATACACAGACTGTTGCAGCGCTATGGAATTGAACAGTATAAGTGGTGACGTGAATCGAATTCCAAATGTCGATCGAGCACACCGATGTGTGTGTGTATGCCGATGCGTGTGTTTGTGGTTAAAGAGCCAACGTGGGAAAAATCGAGGCAGGTTTGTCAAATCAATAAATTTAAATCGGTTTGTTGCAAACGCAAACAACAACACAACGGTAAGAATAATTACGCGTACTCAACGGCAGAAACGGTGCAAAAACAAAGAGACGAAAAAATCAGAGTGAAGAAGCAAAAAAAAACACAGACCGTAACAACAATCGACTCAAAGCACCAGCATTTACAGCTCATGTACCTGTTTTAGTGGAATTACATTGGTTTTTACAACTTCGGCGTTGCTGTTGCTGCTTTTTTTTCTTCTCTTATTAATCGAAATAGTTTGTTTTCCATTTTTGGTGCTGCGATATGTGTTCCACTTGATAGAAACTGAATGAGGATGAAAAGATAAATGAAAGAGAAAAAATCACCGACTTAAAAAGCACGGAATAGAGTGATTTCTGCATGTGTGTGCCGATTTTCTCTATCTCTCTTCATCTTGAGTGTTTTTTTCCACATTGTCTCTTTCGATGGTGATCAACTCTCTAGCAGTGCACAGAAAAATATGATTATTTTCCTTATTTGTAACAGAAAAATGGCCAATTCATTCGATTGAATATCACCAAAAGAAAGGCCGAATGGCAGCTCGATATAACTGTGTTGTATACAATAATGTGCGTATAAAATGACCAATAACACCATGTTTGTTTTTAATGTGTATAATAATTATATTGAAATATCACAACGTCAACGGCTCCATTTACCTGTCTTTTTCTTTCACGTGGAAGCGATTCTTTGTTATTGCTGTTGTTCGTCGTCGCTATTTTTCTAAACTTTTGATGCGGTCTGATATGCCATTCGATTGAAATTTATTGAATATTAAATTTAAAATAATCATCAAAAACGACAAGAAGCATACAAGTTACAAAGAAAGGCAATAGAAAAGAAAACCGCATTTTTGTTGTCTTTATTCAATTGGAATTGGTGTTCGGTTCTTGTTATTGTTATGGTTCGTCATCTAATTCTATGAATAAACATATTAATATATATTGTTACGTTGATCGGTTCATTTGTGAGTTCCTTTTTCCCTACGCTACTTATTTAGTAATAACGAGAATACATTCGATGATGCCGCATCACAAACAGCTATTAATACGTATTAAATTTGTGGTATAGTCGCTCATTTTCTCAACACAAAGAATTTTTATCACTTCCCATGTGCAAGCGTCGATCAATGCACAGCCTCCCATACACACAGAGAGAATGATATCACTGAATGATCCCAATTGTTGTTTTTCTTTCTTCTGTTCGCATCGAGAATGTCGTTTGGTTGTTTGATGCATCAATTATTCGCAAAAGTGGTACTTTTTCTCTTCATTTATGATGGCATTCAAAACTGATGAATGAAGGAGAGAAAAAAACGGATATGTCTTGTGTGTGTGCATTAAATGCCACATCAATTCCCAACACCAGAATGATGTGGTACAGGTTTTATGGTCAAAAAACATTAAAGTCAAGAAATGTGTACGTGAAGTGAATTCGAAGATTTTTGATTTTGGTCTTTGCACTGCAAACACACAGTTTTTATAAATTATTTTTTTGGATGGTTGTGAATCGATTGAGTTATTATTGTATTGGAAAATTTGTATTATGAATAGTTTGACTTGTCATTTCAATATCTCGCGTTCTCTTTGGTCTCTTTCAAATCGAAAAATTTCTAGTTTCAATTTTCAAAACATATAAAATATGATTGAAGATCGGTCGTGGTTTGTTAATCGTACAATCGGGTACCTACATCTTCTTCTGTATATTCTGACACCGACAATCTGTCATTGAATTGTTGTGAATGTGTGCTTAGTTTTTGGTTGTGTGAGCACTTTTAATCGAATAAATTATATTTCTCCCACGTTAAATTTGAGTTCATTTTATGCGGTTTCTTTTCACTCTGTTTGTGTGTATTCTTCTTGATATTAAGTCGTGATCATTGTTTACTTTCTCAAAATAAATTGTGGGTACACAATACACATGTGATCATGTTGTTCGATGACATGTGTTGTACCTTTAATGCGCTGGAATTTAGTGTAATACCGAATTTGATTCGTAAGCATTCAAACTCTGTCAATTGGTCGAGAGCTAGTCGATCGAGCGCAGCTGTGTTTGTGATTTTTTGTTTCAATTGTTTGCGGATGTGCGCGGGTTCATCGTCTTCGAATCTTTTTTTTTTTCTTCTTAAATATGGTTTTGTCAACAGTTTGTTTCGACTTTGTTTTTACTCCAAAAATGGAGACATACAATGAAATCGTTTGCTTTAGATGAAAAACAATGGCTATTATCTCAAGTTCGATGGGTTCATTTCAGAAAGTTGTCTTCATTAGACGTAAAAAAAATTAATAATATATTAATCAATTTCAACGTATCATTAAGCGATTGTACAAACTGTGTGAATGAGATCAGCAAAGTGAATTCGTGACGCAAAAATGTTGCGTTGAACTAGATCGAGAAATGTCGTAAACATTGATAAATCAAGGATTTCGAATACTCTGATTACATTTTACGCAAATTATCTTTTCTCCAATAATAAAATGTCAATCATTTATTGATTAATTTCGGTCACCTGGTTCGACAACATCAAACATGCCACAAATGTAAGGCATAAAAAATAAGTGCCAAACTGCTAATCACTTTCAATTAACTCAATTAGATGTTGAATTTGAAATGAATATTAGATTTGAAGAATCGTCTCAATCAAGTTATCACATAATCCGTCAAAAAATTATAGGTTAGCATAATGATGTTAACGGTACAATTGAATAATGAGCACATTGAAATGTGAAGTGGAAGCGGAGACAGCCGTCGTTGCTTTATAGCAATCAATAAAATGAAGAAAGAGAGAGAGAGAAAATGATTGAATTGAACTTCAATCAATTCATAATATGCATAATAATTATTATCAATGGGCAATGGTACTAATAAGGCAAGGCAAAAGATTGTACCATTTTTTCATATTTCTCTTTACTGTTGTCGATTATTATTATATAATTAAAATTCGTAAACGAGTGAGACAAACGCGTCATGCGTTTGCTCACTTGAAATAGCCATTTTAAAAACGATGATCATTACGGCGAACCAAAAAGCAAGTGATCGCCTTTTAATCGTGCGCGCCAACGAACAACGGCATACCATGTTCACAACTTGAGCCCATATATAAGAGAAAAAATATGCACATATCAATATGATTGGAATATAACGTTTCGATTGACAGGCGTGTTTGACTTGTGTGAATGTTAAGTGAGCGCGCGCATTGCACAGGCAATGTTGGACCCAATGTGACCATTAAATGCGCATGTCATTTGTCGATCACGTATTAATTTATTAACATTCTTTTTTTTTTCTTTCTTTCTCGCTTTCGTACGCTTTGACGCTTGGTGTGTCGGCCCCGTTTTGGGGCGCTTACATTTATACATATTTATTTTATTGGCAATCAAATTTCTTGTAAATTGTTGAATAATTACCTTCCTCGATTTATCGGGCCGAAAAAAGACGTGCGAATATAACGTCATATTCTTTTTGAATGCTTCGTTATTACATTTTATCGACAAATGAGAAGGATAAATATTTCGATTATCGCGATTGTACAAATTGTATATGTGATGGTATTTCAAAGAAATGACACATATATATTGATTTTGGATCATGAAACTTAATTGCATCGACGAACGAGTTGTATATGGTTGATGATGAAAGGATTTAAAAGTATGATTGTTCCCTCGCGTTCGCACACTGAATTTAGCTCAAACATTCATTGGGATGCAAATCGATATAATTAGCCAATCTAAATTGATTGGTAAGGTCTTTTCACTTTTACAATTCGAGATAAATATTGGCCAATTGCGGTATTTCTAGAGGCATATCATCAATAAAATCTTCTTTCTCTATCTCTCTCGCTATCTTCAACTTATATAAAAAATGCTAACGAATTAATAGTTCTTTCTTTATTTTATTCGATGCGTTTTCACTCGTGAGTGAGTCGCATCCAAAATTGTAATCGCAAGAGAAAAAAAAACCAATAAACAACTTACAAATATGGAAATTTTAATTTAAAATATTCACATGCACTTTCTCATTTGCAGTGTGGCAATCGTGATTTTATCAGGCCAGTTCATGAGTTGAATGGTGCATTTTCACACATTTTTGCACACCATTTTGTGTTGTTGATTTTGTGTGTGCGTTCATTTCTAAGTCATCATCGCGCGCAAATGTGTTGAAAAGAGATTGTAATGTTAAAGTGTACACAAAAATCAGTAGGTGGTGAGATTTAGCTGAGCTACTGAATTGTGTATGTTTATTTTTTTTCACTGCTTGTTGCACCGAAAATCACGCGCAACAATAACAGGAATCAAATGTACTGAGCTATTTTGAGAAGGAGAAGATGATGCCACAATGATAATGGTTGCGATTTACGCTCATTTAAAACAGTCACCGAAGATGCAATGCTAAGATTCACCTTTAATACATCGTTTTGAGGATGCAATTGTCGCATGAAAACAAAACGCAATTGAATTACAATGCAATGAAATGGAATCGCACCAGGTATAGTCGCACACAAACACGTAATATCTGCAAAATCATCTCTCCGAGAAATGCTAATAAATAATAAACAAGTTCCATTTGAGTACACGCACTCTCCAGGTCTTCACTTTGGAAAATGTTCAGTTTCAAAGATACTTGCTGATAAATGAAAAAAAAAATGTGCTCCCGACTTACTACACAGATTCACAATGCGCCTAAATAGGAAAAAAAACTTTTCATGCTTTTTTTTTCTTCAAACTAGGTACAAATTTTAAATCTCATAATTCTATGAATTCCCTTTTTTATTAATTTTTTTCTTGCATTTTTTTCTTCTTCTTTTTTATGTAGTTTTTTTTTTTTGCGTTGGTTTTTTTCGTGTTTTTTCAACTTAATTCCATATTACACCCGGTGCATAAAGACAAGGATCAGTATATTACACCGTTGCAATTTATGCAGTTCAATTTTTTGTTGTTCAACGCAAATGCGAAACTGTAAACGAGAGAATGATAATGATGATGATTTGCAATAACAACAGCCAAGTAGTCGAAGCGAAGTAACACTAACTTAGTTGCGGTGAAGATGTGCTCGTATAGGCTTCGAGTTCCTTCGTCTAATAATGTTGCCAATTATATTCTCGATTGTTTGTTGTTAACATGAATAATGAGCATCGAAATGGATGCCAAACATAACTCCAGACTTCCTTGTAATCGCAGTTGATTATTGTTGTTATCAAAACGAAGAACAAATAAATTCGTTTTAAATTCATAAATGTGTGTTGTGCCGGGTTGGGTGTTGTTTTCCAGTTCTGTGAATGTGCAAATGCACATTAAGGCCGTTTGAAATCGTTCATCTCTGTTTCTTTAGCTCTCTTCGACCCGATCGTGCAAATCGTCATCTTTTGTGGTCAAACAATCACGATGCCATTAAATTCTTCAGCTACTGTATATGCTATATGATCACAAACAGAAAATATACACAATATATCGCCTCATTCAAAAGATATCTCATTCCAAAAATCACCAAAGTGAACAAGAACTAGAAGTCATACATACACATATTTTAGCAGGAACAGCAACAGCGACACAGGAAGACGAAGAAGAAGAAGAAAAAATTATTATTCTACCGATGCCGATGCCATTAAATGAAATGACTAATAATAACAATAACGAATGTTTATGCGCATAACAATAGTCAAATGTGCACACATTGCATAGGCAACCGAAATGGGCTGGCATAGCTACACTCCGCTTTCGTCCAAAACAAAGAGTAAACACCAACCAAAATGAAAATTATGAGAAATATACAAATAAAATCGAGAAAACAATACGAAATAAATGACATAAAAACGAACGACGACGATTACCAAAGCCACAATTGTGCGACAAAACGCAAAGAGGAGAACATAGAAGAGAAATAAAAAAAAACAACAGCAACAACAACGATCGAAAAGTAATCGTGCATACAGGTGACCACATGCACTGTGATACACTAGCTAGTAGCACCCAAACAAACCGAGCTCATTCTCTAGTGTTCATTGTCTAGATGTGTAAAATGCGATTTCCGTGCAGTACACGATAAACACCATACAGTTCTACGGATATATTCCAAGTGCACATTGCCTGACAACGACAACGACTACACCAACTCTTTTCCTCTCATTCCATTGGTCATTTTGGCTTTTTTATTTGTTATTGCAGTTCGGTATCTTTATTTGTTTGTCCATTTGTTGGCGTTACACTCTGTGTTTGGGATTTTTTTCAGTTTTTTTACGTGGATGGATTCGTTGCATGTGAATAATGCGGTGTATGGTACCCATTATTTGTAACGAGTGTGTTGTTATCCAATTGAACGTGTAACAATGTTTCACAGCTACATACGGACATAACATAACAAGCGATCCGGAAAAGCAGCAAATAACAACCAAATGCTTTGCTTTACTATAAAACACAACCGATTCGTTAATATGGTTCAAGAAAAGAGCAGCTTTAGAATTGATTTTTTTTTTTTCGATACGATTATTATCACACTTTTGATTTTGAGTTTTCTCGAAAAGTACACCACTTTTTTATGTTTTTTAATTGATCAAATGCGAGAGAAAAAGTTTGAGGAAGATTTTTCTGATGAAAAAAGAACCATTTTAAATTTAACGATCATAAAAAATTAAAATAGGGGACGAAAAATTGAGATTATTAGCTAAATGCAAAAAATGATGATCAGAATTTGATCAACAGAGAAGAAATAAACTTTTTGTGTTAAATTGCAGGAAATGTGTGTGTACAAAGATAACTCAGCAACCAATTTGATCCATTTAAAAAAATTGTCGATGTTTTCAAAGTTCTTTCAAATATTTCTATTCGTGTCTTTCTAAAACAAACTCAAATTTTCATCTAAATCTTAGAATCAAGAATGTGTGGCACACCACATTTCAATCCAATTACAATAGTTACCGGTATGTTAATAAAATAAAGACTTTCTTATCGATTTCGATATTGAATTTTCCAAGAATTCATTATTGGAATGTAGAAATTGGCATCTTGTAATAGTGCCGTATAGAATGTGCACACATTCAACAATTTTAATTTCCATCATGGTTATTTTTCGTGTGTGTGAGATGAATGTGCTCTCTCGGCAACTCATGAATACCCATACAGTAAATCTTCAGTTAAAATCAACACCAGTAAATAACAAATTTTCACTTGCGAAAATGTCAGAAAGCAGGCATTCCAAGTACAAATTGAGCGAATGCATTTCATCATTTCGTGCACATCGTATGATGATCGAATAAGTAGAAAATGTTCTTTTCGCAAAAGATTCGAGATAGAATACGAGACATAATTTGTAAGTTGTCTATTCTCCCTTTCTCTTTCTCTGAATCTATCTTTGTATTTGCTCGGTTTCTGTGGCACAAGTGAAAGAATGAAGTTCGTTATCATTTTAAATAAGTATACAACGTCAGATAAAAATAGAGCTCAAACAACAACAAAAAAAACTTTTCTTCGGTTGGTTGTTGTATTTTTCCACTGATTAAGACTCAGAGTGACCTTTTGGCTGCTCGTTTGGCTTTGAACTTGGTTGATTTGTGCATATACTCACACAACTGATTGGCTCTGTTTTTTTTTTGTTTTTGGCTTGCGTAACTTATTGAAAATAGCAATGTGGCTATTTGCGCGCATATCGTGCTCTTGTTGATTGGATGCATCAGGTTTATTGCACATTCGCATATCCATCCCATTTGCATTCCTTGGAAATGCATTAACGTCTTAAGATTACGAATGTGAATCGTTTTATTGGCATTTACAATGCGATCGCTCTTTGTGTATTTATCTCTCTCTCTCCCTCTCGCTTGCTCGTTCTCTTTGCGTTAATTTGAATATAAAGAATTAATTTAAAACCGAGTGTTTATGGCAACCATTCTGTTCTTCTATCAACAAAAAGTTGCAATTAAAGCCTTTCATTCTTATGAGAGATGCTTGTTTTTTTTCGATTTCCGCAAACAAAACCCATTTTTATCTTTTATCATTTTAACATTTCTTCCATATTCTTTTTCCTGAATTGAAGGATTTTTTCTTTATTTGTACTAAAGAGATTATGTATCCGAAATTTTTTAAAGTAAATGACAAAGTCTTATGGAAAAAATCAATTTTCGACACGGAGAATTGCACACAAAGTGAATAAATGTTTACTTCCGTATTTAAGAAGGAAGTTTTATTTTCCAAAGTTGTGAAAATAAATGTGTTGTGTAACGCATCGAAAGAAAGCAATTTTGTTTGTAAGCCTTTTTTTCTCCAATTTATTAGAGTGTATCGCATGAGGTACACAGGTAACGGAATTATTTATCTTTGCTGATTTTCGATTTGGAAACCGGCATTAGCACGGCAAATGTGTAGCAGTTATCGGTGGCATGTCACAAAGCATTTTCTACCAAACATACACAGAAGAAGGAAAAAAACAACAATAATCGGTAGCTTAAGCGATTCGTAGCGGATGGTGTGTGAGTGTCTGCATGTATATATTGCATGTGGTGACTTGTTCGTTTGGAATATCGTACAAATTTCATGCTTATCAAGCGCTCAATGAACGTTCTTTCGTCTCGTTTCGGATCTGGCTACATAATAGGATCATGGATGTAAAGACGAACAATCGTGTGCTGTTTGTGGATTTGGCATATGGGCAATGCGTGGGCGCGTCGACAGAGAGAGAGAGGAAGAAAAAAGAGAAAGAAAAAAATACAATTTGAACACGCAACTTATGCGCTTTAAAGTGTGAGCCACATTTCACTACTGTGATGCCAACTGTAGCTAATATCGCATACATAACGTAATGGTAAATGAAAACATGAATGGCAAGAAACCGAATATTTTTTTTCTTTGATTGCAGTAGCAACAGTAGTAACAACAAACCGCCCGAGATAGTGTTCATTTTTCAAAAGGCGATGAAAAGCACCAACAAACTTGATCCACCACGTAAAAGGTTCAGAGAAATGAGGGAACAAAAACACACAAACCGATCCAAGTGTTTTAATCATTTTGAAATCATATATCAGAAAAGCAGCATGTGCGTTTCGTACTCATTACTCAAGCCAAAACAAATGTTCTCTCTCTCTACGAACAAATTAAATATATGAAAATAACAAAGTGAAAAATCCATATAAGTAGCTAAAAGCCAATTTCACGTCAACCGGTAAAACCGTCAAACGAAAAACAATTTTATCGATTGTCGACTCTGTTTGTTGAGCGCGAGATGGGTGTGCGCACAATACGGTCTTACTTTTTCTCTCTCACTCAGAAAAAAAATTAATCCAATTAATTGCACAACGCACAAACCGTATAGATAATCATAAATAACGCTTACTATTTACACGTATTCACGTATCAAATACACCAACTTGGAAATTGTAAGTACACTCAAATAAATTGCATCGCCACACAACGCCAGCGAGTGTGACAATAACGTTGGCTGTTGTTACAGCCACCGCTGCTCCTGCAGCTGCATCTTATGATGAATAGCGCGAGCGAACATCTTGAAGAGATTAATTAAATCTGTTTTGGTTTTTTTCTATTTCCTACGCACTTTTTTTTCCTCGACTATTCAATAGGATTTGCTTTTTTGCGTCGTTTTAATCGCTTTTTCCTCTTGAAAATCGGCAAAAAACAAACCATTATTTATTTTTCAGAAATTTCATTCCATTGGGTCGTACAAAAGGCAAATGATAAATATTATTGTTAGCCGCATAAATTTTGGTTTTCAATTTTTTCGGGTGTCGTTTTTTTATGAATTGATCCATAAAATAGTACTTTTTTTCTTATGAAAAATAAAAAAAATCGTTTTTTCTTCATATGAATTGGAAATGATAAAAAAATGATCGGAAAACGCTTGTTCCGTGTGTACATCGGGATTTAGGCGACGACACGAGAGCGCATCTAAGTAGAATATTGTGATTTCGACAAAGACAAAATGGGTCTGTGCCATTCATTAGGATAAATGCTTCCTTCTTACAATCTCTTTCTTCACTTCGATCATCTTCACGCTTTCAACGCAATCGAATCTTGTTGAGATGTTCTTTCATTAAAACCATTTTTATCGCTATTGAAAGAAAAAGAAGCTGTTGATGCGCCTTAAATCCCGAAGAGCAGTAATGTTCATCAATTTGACAAGAACCAAAAGTCTATTGAAAATTAAACGCATTCATGGTTTTTTTGTTATTGCTTGCTACTACGGCTTTATGTGAAGGTGCAATAGATTTGCCCGATTCCAATATCATATGAATGTGTCTGGCAATCGTGACTAACATAATATAAATATATGCCATTAAATTTTATTTAAAAAAAACGTTCTTTTCAATATATTCCCCATATTTTTTTCCTTATTTCCTGTACACTAAGCACCAACTGAAATTGTGCACGATACTGAGTGTAAAAAAAGGCGAAAAAGGAGCTGGTGCACTATGCGATTATGGGAAAAAAACTTCACCTGTTCACAAAACTATCTAGCATAGTCAGCTCAACACGTATTAGCGAAAGAGATACCCATAGTATCAGCATATGCGTGTTAAGCGATGGAAACGAATCGAATTTTTAACAAAAAAAAAATGTTGAATTTTTTTTTCGCTTTATACTTCCGTCTCGTTGTTATTTTGTCAATAGCTCTCGAAACACCCTCAACGTATTGAATTTATTTTGAAAACACTTTACTATATATTTATAGAAATTTGAATCCCACATCGGAAAATGCGGATAGCAAAACGGGAAACGAACGAACGAAGAAAAAAACTGAAGAAGGTAGAAAAAATAGACAAAGAATTAGTGCAAGTAGCAAAATCCATACACTAAAATTAGATCGATCCATTTCAAAATGGCTTATCGAATGTGAATATGTCATTTTTGGGATGTCTGCTTTGGTTTATCGTTCATTTGTGTCCTTTTTAATAGTCTATTTGTTCATGTCAACACGTTTACAGACATAAACACCGACCGTCTCAAACGCACAGATAACTTATTCAAATGGAGAAAGACGAAAAAAAAACGCCCGACTGGAAATAATCGATCGTTGCTATATGATAAATTGATCGATCGTCTGTACTTTTTCGACTTGATTTTCATTGCAACCGACTTCCGACATTTTTTTGTGTCGGCATTTATGATTGAACCGGTCAGACAATATCTCGTAATTAACGACTCAAATGAAGGGATATTTAGTCGGTTTTTTTTAATTACTATATTCAAACCATTTTCCCATGCTTTTATCTCACGTCATATCACAAAAAGTTCTGATTCAATGGTGGATAAGAGGTTATTATTTGGTTTGATTAAAAGAATAAAATCGTCAAACATCGAGGGTAGCGCCTTTTTTTCCACTGATTGACAGACACGTAGATTTGTTGTTACAGACGATGGCAACGATGTAGTTTTAATGGAGTCGAAGCAAGTTCATGAAAAGAGATATGTATATATATTTGTTATATCAATAAAATGCACGAAATCGTTTGCTCGAGATGAACTTTCCCACAGTTGACAACGTTCTCATTGTCCTGATCACGGAGCCTATATATATGAACGGTATACCGCATTTGGCCAATTCTCTCTCACTGCACCAATCATCACAATGTTAGACGACAGTGAACAATGAACCGATGCGGCTCATCATCATAAAATCACACCGACATCAAAGCCCATCCAAACCAAACGGTAGAAATGAAATGTTCAATTGAATTCAGAACACTTTTGTACAACCCGACAATCAGTTTTCATCTTCGCCACCACCGACAACAACATTTAAATTTTTATTTGATTCAGGTCTTTCTTTCTCAAACTGCAAACTATTATTTTCCTAACTCGACTCTTCAGTTTTGTTGTGTCTTTCTCTCTCTCTCTCTTTTGATTTTCGAAATTTTTGTTAACAATGTGTTTTTGTTTCGTGTATCGTGTATCATATTTGTTCACATAACAAACAAATAACACGAAAAATTGTTACCAATCGATGCGAACCGAACAAGTTGCTTCAAGTGGAATGCACAAAATGCTAGACCGATAACGTTCACAGTGGTTTGTCTCTCTGTGTATGTGTATATGAATGCATGATTATCTTTCGTTTTGATTCTCAACGATCTTCTAACGAGAGAAGATCGAAAGAGAGAAAGAGAGAAAAAAATGTTATGAACAAAATATAATACAAAAGAAAATTCAGTCGGTGAAAAAGATCGTATTTCAATTACAATTTCTTGTGCATGTCTATTCGACTTTTTCAGTCTCTTTGGACAATCTTTGGAAGTTTTTTTTCTACTTCTTATTTCTTTTCTGTGATCGCTTTGACAAACAAACAAAAAAAGAAATCAAAGAGAGAGAGAATTTCTTATGGATAACGCTTTGCTGAGATTATGCAATTTTTTCTCACCATTCACGATCATCGTCGTTTATTCAGTGAACGACGGAAAAAATAAAAATCTGAGCAAAGGAAATGCTAAGCCCCAAAAACCACAGTGTCTTTTTCCTAAAACCATTTTATCGACTTGGGAATCATATTTGTTTATTGTATATTGCTGCACACATACACGCTGAGAAAGAGAGAGAGAGAGAGAGAGAGAGAGAGAGAGAGAGAGAGAGAGAGATACTGTACTTCTCACAAGCGGCATTGCAGCCTTTTGTTTGAAAACATGAAGTGAAATGCTAGACACATCTGAGATTTATGAAAAATTGGAAGATAATTGATTATGGAAGATTAATTGTCGGCTTTATTGAATCGCAAGAGATTTCGTTATCGGCGTTTTCTTCGCGTTGTGCAAACGATCAAAAGAAGTTCACGAATACTATATGGCAAAGCTTTAACTTAACAAACGGTTTGGTTTGAAAAAGCAATTGCTCAGATTTGCACGAAATTCACATTTTTGATCACGCCACACACAAAGCGCAATGGAACTCAAGTCAAACAACTCTCTCGGATTTGTTGTTGCTGGGCTTTTTTTTGTGAGTTTTGGTTTCTTCTCTCTGTTTTTTTTTATTATCGTGTCAATCGATCGGTGAAGTTTGTGTATGTGAATTAATTTTCTGTTTTCCCATATATTTATGGCATACATTGTTGTGATTGCGGTAATAATACATTGAATTCAAGAACCGATGCCGAACCTGTTTACAGTTAATCATTAGACTTTCATTAAATCCATTTTTAATTGCTTCACATCATGATTTTCAGTCGATTATGTCCAGTTCAATGGGTTTCGGCGTTTTTTTTCGTCTTCTGTTGTTGTTTTGTTTCATTCTGATTCCGGCAAATCGGGTTGTAAGTCATCGAAACAATTTTAATAATCAAAACACGATGTACGAATCCAAAAACGAAACCAGAAACACAAATCATCGAATTGTCGCAAGTGGCTTTTGGTTTCGGCTTTAAATCTGGAGCCAATGATCTACTTTTTTCTTCTTTGTTTCTTCTCTTCATCATGCCCACTGTGTTATAGTTTGATTGTAAGTTCAATGCATGAAAATTCTTTGTCTAACGTCTTAAAAAATGTGGTGTGAATCAGTTCTGTGCTATACAAATGCTTGTTTTAAAGAAATAGCTATTGCATCAGTTGGCCAATTTAAAAGAGTTTTCGTTGTTGCCTGAAAATCATCGTGACACCAAGCTATCCTGACCACCTCAGGCGATATATGCTAGCGCAAAAAATTAACCTGAAAATTGTGCATAACATCGATCGCTATATTTTCATTGTTGGCATCTGTGCTCAAATGACCGCCGGCATTAAATCCGAATATTCACCGGCACACGGAAATCAATAAAGATCGATATACCGAATATAAAAGTGGTGTACCTGAATATCAACGATATTCTCATTAGGATCGCAGAACAGCCGCCAAACTGCTTATCTAATCTATGTTTGTGTGCGCAAGCGGTTTTGTACAGCATCGTTATTTTCAACCTGATCGAGAACTTTATTTGTTGCGAGCGTTGAATTAATTTTCCGTATCCGTTACATCAACCTCGACGAAAATGTGATTTTTTTTTCTCGTGTTTCATTCTTAGCCCAGAATGGACCACAAATCTTACTTAACTAGCAGATTGAGAGCCTGAGATCAATCTCAACACTTTGTGGTGAGAGATGTGAGAATGAAGCCAATGAAAAAAAGAGATGCTATATATGCACATGGATCTTTTTCTTTTATTATAGATACATATATATAAACAGGGTCAACATTGCTCGTATTTTAAGCATCCAGAACGTGATTTTATCGCCGCAACGCCTGATTCAGTTCACGTACTTTGCCTATCGACCTCATTGTTTCGTGGCAATGTTCACTTGCTTCGTTCAGAACATTTTTTTTCCTATATAGAGTCTTTGGTATTGTAGTGTTCAATGCTTGCCCAATGTGAATAAGTCAAAGTTTGTTTTTGCATTCTTCTCACATTTGAACGAGAAAGAAAGAACAAAAAGGTTGCATTTCATTTATTGCAGGTAATTGTGCGGATCAATATAGCACCAATGAACGATCTGATCAACTGAATTCGAAACATAAAATAAATAAATAAAAAAAACGTCGATGCAAAAATAAAACAACAAAAAATATATATTGAAACCATTGACCATTTGGTGGATACACAAAAAAGTATATGTGTTTTTCGTGCTAGAGCACACTGTGTATTTTTGGCGCACATAGGTTCTTTTTTCTTCTTTGCCATGATGTCGTGATAGACATATTTACTTTGGCTTGTTGCTTGTGCAACATCGAAAAGACATTTTGCACCTAGCAAAATCGAGATAAGACCGCAAGAATTGCCCAAAACAACAAGAAGAAAACAAACGGCACACACACACATACAAACTCAGGCGATTCATTTTCTCACGAACTGCAAAGTACTTAATTTGCTTAAATAATAGAGATTCACCATTCATCCCAATATTTATACACGATCATTATTATCAATTATGCACTCTTATAAATCGCTTCCTAATTTTTATCGACAGTGGTCGTCTTTTACTTCAGTTTCATCAGATATGTTGTATTTACTACTCATCATTTCCTAGCGCTTATTTTTGCTTTGAACATCCAACGATCGACATGTTAAATATATATAGATCGCGATGAAACTTCAAAGCCAATACAACAAACGAATGAATGAAAAAGATAGAGACGGAGAAATGAAGCGAAAAAAACTGGTCGCGTATTGTTCAAAGTGAATATTGTTGTTGTTGTTGTGGTCGAATGCAATTAGCCATTGATTCATTACATCAAATTACTCGCACAATTATCACAAATTGTCTATTTGTTTTGTTTTCAGGTTCGTCTTTTTCACGATTCTTTTTTTGGGTCAACCTCGATAACACAGCCATTTATCACATTGGGATTTTATTGGTAAGGTTGTATCGTAACGATGTTTTGTGCGAGAGTGAGAAAGATAGAACGCGTGCACAACGGATCAAGTACATTTCGATACAATTAACGTATAGTTTATGTGTATGATACTCCGTGAAAGACGCGAGAGAGAGAGAGAGAGAACACTCAATCGAATTGGCCCCGAATGCATTGCACAGTGCCAGTGCTCACACAAACCACTTCTCTCTAACAATGAGCGAAGTGTGTAATCGCGCGATAGTGTGGCGCATGTGGCATGGCTTTTGGTTTGGCGTGTGAAATGCATAGGTCACTGGTGGTCACAGACGATTACAATTTATTTGCTCTTGCACGTAATGCATCGATTTCGAATGCGCAGCAAAACCTATTGTTGGACAAGAGCGCGAACGTATAAAAAAAAGGCATCAACAACAGTATACTCGCAATTCGCTGCTTGTTCACTGTGGCATTTCTTCTCTTTTTTTGCGATCATTTTTTGTGCAAAATGCAAAATACAATTGACCCAGTGAGAAAGAGACGTGAAAACTACGTGTACCGTTTTATTTATTTGCTCTTTGTATTGATTTTATTTGTAGTATTTTTTTTCTTGTTGTTGTTGTTTCATTGGCTGGAATGTAAAAATATTTGTCCATCAGTGACAGCTTACACAGTGAAGCCAAAGGAGATTTGTGGACTTGAACGCATTCGAGCTTGTAAACATACAACTCGATATGCATTCGAATGAATAAAAAAATGAAAGAAAAGCAATTCTCACAAGACACACCGATTCAATTGTGTGGGGAAATTGGTTTTTTATGCCCGAAAATATCGTATTTATCGACGATGAAAATATTTTTCGTGACAATTTTTTTTCTTCATATTATGAATGTACATTGTACAATACGTTCGATCGTTGTCGATAAATACATTTGTCGTAATGTGCGTAAGTTACCTTTGCTCTTAATACATGTTGGCATTAAGAATGTCACCACTAATTCACTGCAAAATTGAATGAGATGGGCATTCAATGCATAACATTGCGCTTCACTTGTACACACATAAATCACACACAAACTCAAGATCTTTCGATCGATCGAAACCAATTTTTTTACTGTATGACACTGGATCACGACCCAAACGAGAATGGAAATCGATGATCGCTTTGCTGTTAACACACACTCAAAAATGGATGGACGAGTGAATAAAGGCTGTAAATCCAAAAAAAAGAAAGATTTTTTGCATTTTTGAAAGTCAATTTGGACCAAACCTCCCTAGATTTTTCTTTTAGTTCCTGCTTCAAATTGAAATTATGCTCAAATTCTGTGTTTGACTTGAACAATCTATTAATTCGATTTAACTGTTTTGTTTGACATATTTACTTTATTTATCTGTTAATTTAAGTTGAAAGAAAGAAATACCAGCGAACGGGAACTGAAGCGAATAAGCATTAATCGGTGATTTTTCATTGGAGATTCTTTCACTCCTTCTTGACATTAAGATTACGTGTGTGAGTGTTTTTTTATTCGGTTGTTTTGTGCTTATTTCGAAGGTTCAAACAGATTTATATCGATTAAACGAAAGGCGACCGTGTACATTTTATTGTGGCAATGTCATGGCATTATGATGCACAATCGCCACATTTATTTATTCTGTATTTATTTGCACTCTTCATTTCATAAACTTACAATTATCTTAATCTGTTTTCATTAATTCCAGCCCATTGTTGAGAGAAAGATGCCGTTCCAAGAGTGACGGTGTGTATGTGCAAGGTAACAAAAGGATTTATATATCTGGTTATTATAATTTGAAACTCATTCTCTGTGCAAATCGCTTTTTTGCACAAAAAGAAACAAAAATTATTCTATAGTTACAAATGTTATTATGCTTGGCCCTTTATTTCCGTTGTTGCTCAACTTTAAATGCGAAATTTTATTCGTGATTCGTACGAATGCACCGAAAAAAGAGAACATCATTCGTTGTTGATTGTGTTGGAAATACATGCAATTATATCATGTCTATTTCTCTCTCGTACTTTTCATTTAAATAAATTCATTTATTTCGATTCATATTTTCATTCATTTGTGTTGTCGTCGAAAATTCGCAAAATTCGTTCGAATGAGAGAGGGGAGCGGAAAGAAGATGAAAAATGTTTCGAATGAAAAAATAAAATACGGTTCGCTTATCAAAGCTCACAGCGCTATAATTATACACTCATGCTTTGACCTCTGCGCATTTATTGTGATCAAGCGAACATCAATTGGCTGCATTTGCCATTGCAAATATATAAATATTTATATAAAATTGTGTTCTTACAGAGAATGAGAACCATACAAACAGGTATATTCATTTGCAAAATCGTTGTCGTCGCGACGACGATGAAAAAATAATGAATATAACAAAAAATTAAGAACGTTTTCTCTTCGATTTTGAGTGAATCACAAATGACCAAAGCACGATTTCCGCCTTAATTCGCAGTGCAAAATTGCGAATGTCGAATGAATAAAGTGCACCGAATTTTATTGGCACACGAATATAAGCATGAGTCTTATTTTTGGGCTCTATGATTTATACACGCGAATATGTACCGAGTGTTTAAATAATGATCATAATTAGGCCCCATTTTTTGCTGCATGTGGCTTACTAACTACACCAACATTCAATAAACTAGCTATATACAAAACCGTAATCGTTAAATTCATCCACAAACTGAATGGAAACACTTTTTTCGCCGTATTGTTTGGTTCAATCATAAAAATTAATTACGTTCATTGAAAATAAGAATCGATTTGGCGACTCGTTAAGCGGCCCATTAGAATACGCAGCCATAAATATAAATGCAACAAAACGCATAGTGTACAAGACAAACGATTGAATGAATGAAACGAACAAAAAAAACGCGAAAACATATTATATGCGGTCGTTTCACTTACAAAACAATATTATATGAAGAACATTTTCATAACACCTACATTGCTGATGGCGTTCCTAAAAAACCACATTGTATGACTAACAGTATCTTTATCGTATCGTCAACACCATTCACCTGAACGTTTATAACGGTGATGAAAAATAAGCGACGCACACACATACACATAGAAAACACAATGCGAAATGCGAAACAATAGAAAATTATGGCGAAAAATAAATGCAAACAAGACAGGCACAATGAGAAAAAGTAACGATCATTTGGTGCGATACACGTGAATTTGATGAAATGTTTATTGGACATTTTTAGCGGCTTAAGGGCGCATATGCATGTGTGAATGTCATCAAATCCCATACAATAAACACAATAAAAGTTAAATAAAATTCGACGACAATATTGTGGCGCAGCCATTGTTATATTTCAAACAAATGGGAAGTCAAACTGTTTTGTTGATCTTTGCTATGTTGACACGAACAACAACAATTTCGCTACGATTTCATTTGAAAACAACACAATCGATCGATCGATCGAACAATTTCCTCTCATTACATAGGAAGCTCCATTCAAAATTTAATGATTCTATTTCGAGAAATGCGCGCGCTCTACAGGTATATATATGGTGTCATCTATTCATTTGGTAGGTGCAATCAATTTTCGAAATGAATTTTACTGCCTGATGCATCTTTCAACGAAGTGAAAAGTTCACTTTAACTCGTTTGTGCAGCATGAAACGAAAGGAAAAAACCAACGTCGACAAAACAACAAAATTTATAAATTCATTAAGGTGTGCCTAATCGTTTGAATTGTAGTGTGTTACTTGTAAGCGCATAGTGGTTGCCTAATGAGCGAATAAGAGCAAAACACCTCGCATTGGAAAAGATTATATTAGACACTAAATAGCTAGTATAAAAAAGTAAAAAAAAAAATTGAAAACAAATCTTCAGAGCGGGTGAGACAAGAAAAAAACTTCGATGCAAAGATAAAAAAAATGAAAGAAACAATTCAAGTCCCAATAACCGAATATATATAAAAATGCCATCGAATGAGTCATTTGTTTGAAAAGTTACGCTCGTGCGCGCAAGCAAACGACCAAGTAAGCGCAATGTGTATAGCATGTGAAATGCTTAGCGTCAATTCGCTTTTGAAATGCTCAAGTGGCATGTCGCGCTTAGTCGAACACACTATCTCAACACAAATCCGATTGAAATAACTTTGATCAAATATGCACACTGTCTGAGCGCCTTCGCGCGTTGCATCGATAAAACAACCGATACACATATTCGAGTGAGCGCAAGAGAAACAACACTCTTAATCGACTTATAGTTTTAAGTGAAGAAAAAATAAAAGACTTTACCTCTTTTTGGCTTAATCGCATCTGATTTTATATGAAATTTATCGTACATTTTCCAAAATAAATCGAAACAATAAACATCAACCAAGACAAAACCCCCGTACATATTTTTTTTTGATAATTTGTCACAAGTTTTTTTTTCTTCATCATTTTCTTTTTTGTTAAATAGATTTCTATTTGTTTGATTTATTGAATTAGTTGGTAAGCGCACGCGTCTCAATCTGTATCACATGTATAAAAGACATTTAAATGGCAAACGATGCAAAACGACTTTGTATTATAAATCTATCAAATTGGGTTTCTCGTCTGGCAGTCTTTTGTTATAATCGTCGATGACTTCTTTTCGAACAATCTATTTCAACCATGCAACCACACTCAACACAGAAAAGACATTATGATAAAATGGAAACAAATAGAATGATTCGGCGAAGAAGAAGAAGAAGAAATCGGCCCATTTTTGGTTGTATCATCGAAAGTAGACTTCGATGTCGATACTTTTTTCTTTTGATTTTTGTATTTGTGACGATATTTTCAACATCGGAACATTTCAATAACGACAATATTTTCGGCTTCCTTTGTTACACACTCCAGAAGACCAAGTAAATCTCGCTTTAAATAAGGAGCCCAATTGAATTGTTTCTAATTTTTATGTGGCACACGTTGGAATAAAGAACCTAAATAGACAGTTGGAAATAAAAAAAAAACAGATGAACAGATCGTCGGTTGCTTTTTTTGTCTGTATTTTCATTTCATTGCCGAGATGACATCTTTATAATGCACTTAACTTGATAAAATATCATAGAACACTGTGAAATTATGGCCAAATGCTCGTATAAATCTGTTATTGATAAGTCAAGTCCATAAGAAAATGAAGAAGAAGAAGAAGCAAAAAATTATGGATCGAAAAGCAATTTAACCAATGGTATTCTCTTGAGTATCAATAAAATGGTAACAACAACAACCACGATCCCCGCTTGAAACTAATCGTTTGCGATCAATAGCATTGCAAAATATATTTATATGTCGTTTAAAGGGTCTAGCGAGGGTTCTGTATCGAAAATGATACTTTTGTCACTGCACACACGCCATTAAAACGATGTTCGGTGTACTTAAATATGTGAATATTGCCAAGTGATAAGTGCAACAAAGTTTATGACTTGGGCTCCATGAGCGCATATATATACATTTTTCCTTGTCGTCGTATGGTACATATATTTCTAGATCTCGAGTAAGCGCCTAGTTTATGATGCCACTTGGCACATCGAATGCTATCGATTAGAATGTATATTAAATTAAATTGAAAGGCCTGTTTCATTTTAATGCTATTTTTTGCAGTAGTGTCGTTGCTGTTGTTGCCGTCTTCGTCGTTGTCGTCGTCGGCGAAACAAAAACGATAATCCCATTCCGTTTCAATTTGTTCGCGACTCTAATCTTTCTTTCTTCGTTTTCCCCCCAGTCTTGTTGTTTGTCTCTATCTCCCTTTCCCGTTCTAGGTAGTTTTGCTGAATTGACTATTTTTGGATTGTTATTGTTATTGATTGTGTGTATTTTATTTTCAGGCATCGGTTGTGGACGTTTCATTTTTTTTTGTTTGTGCGCGAATAAATAAATTTAGGTTAACATTATTATAAATTGTCAATTTGTGTGTGTGCCGCGTCTTATTCTCTCTCTCTCTCGCTCTCTTCTGCCCAGTCTGGTTGTGGTATGGTTTGATGTGCGTGTGGGTCGACATGAAATTTATAAATTTATTCCATGTCAAGTGCATATTTACAATAAAATGTACAACGCCAGTACAACTTTTTTGTGTTGTATCAATGTTCTACGGACTCGAACATTGAAGCTTCAGATTTTGTGCTTTGGCTTTGTTTTCTCAATTTTTTTTTGATCATTGTTATTATTTCATTTGATTGGTTGAAGCATTGCAGTTGCTTTTTGTCGTCGACTGATTCTCTCTCTCTCTCTTTCTTTCTCCCTTTTTCATCCGAGAGTATTCTTGTAAGTACCAAATAAAATAAATGCACTTATACTAGTGCATTTCGATTTCGACCGCACTGAAACGCAATGCGAGACAAACAACAATAAAACAAATTATGGCTTTCTCTTCGCTCTCTTATATATATTCGGGAGAGTTCAATTCCGATTTTGCCATATATGCAACATTTAATCGGCTCTTAAATTTTCTGCCATCGACTGTACGTTTGTATATGTATTTTGCCTTTTTGCATATATATGTACTCTTTTTTGCACTACGCGCTAAATATTCGCTGTGCCGCACTTTTTTCTTCGTTCCTTCATTTCGTTTGCTTTGTTTGATTTGGACAGAGCCAGAGCAGCATGACTATATTTATTGTAACGAAAAAAAATAAGAAGAATAAACGAAGAATAATAATAAAATGTATAGGTATTTTAGCATCAATTTATTGACAGTGCCTTATTTGTGAATATTTTTGCTGTTTTGTCATGTTATATCCACATTTTGATGATCGCACACACACACATAATGAGCACACTGAGAGATCCGTCTTGTCCGTGGATTGTACACGCGCGCGCTTGAAAATGAGAACAAGAAAAAGTTGATTTTGTCGCTTGTCCAGATTTTATTGCACGCAAAGTGTTTCGAATCAAGTCTATGGCATCACAGCGAGTGCATGTTATCGATTGAAATTACCTAGATGAGAAAAGGTGTGGCGAAGATCATGCTCATAAACATCTACATTGTAGACATATATGTGATATCATTCATTGAATACATTGTCTGCATCAAGTCAAAGGATATGACTCGTTCGTTTTATGTAAATCGCGCAAAAATTTCACGTTAAACGGTTTATTTTAATTGAGTGAATTTAATCGAGTCAAGTGTTAATGATATGGACACGTATGTATTAAAAAAAATAGGCTTGATTGCTACCAAATACGGGCAGCTTTAAACGTTCTACCTGTTTCGCCGTTAAGAAAATGAAAATGCAAATAAATAATATCTTCGAACCAAAAATACACACACGCACCATTGACACCTTACTTCAAATGGTCATTCCAGTCAATTTGTAAGCAAATGACTGATTTCATTTCCATTTCACGAGCTCTTCATGTTATTATTTATATATTTCAATTTGAAACTGTTTTTTTTCTCTATTTCAAATTTATATTTAGCACATGATTTACAAATAACACGGCAAAATGAAATATTGAAAAATGCTAATTTGATTTTTCGTTTTTGAATCGATATTATAATGGTCATTAGTGTCTGATCCGCTATCGATGCATAATCTTTACTATATGTTAATATGAAAATATTCTTAGATATGTGATCCATCAAAATAGCCATATAAAGCAATAACACATTTCTCTCTTTTAGTTCGCGGCTTTTTTTCCTCTACGCTTCTTGTAGCTGAGCGCACAAATTAAATTTCCGTGTGATTTATTGAGGTTTTTTGGTTCGATTCAATTTTTCTTTTCAAACTTTGTTTAATGAATTCATCTCGCGTGTGCATGTTGAAAATGGAGATATCACAAAAATTAATTGCGTTGATTGTCGTATACGGTTGATACAGCGACGAAAGACAGATTAAAACTTATTGGGTGTTAGATTATTCGTATTTTTATTTAAAAAAATTTAATGAGCCACCTTGCTGCTCGTCTAGTTTTTTTGTACTCTCTCCGACAATATCTTAATGACCGAACATTTACCACAACATCGTCGGCGGCAGCGGTGACAACAGCAGCCAATAATCATCGACCTGATCAAGCAATATTTTTAATTTCTTTGACTTATAGTTTCACTTTACTGTTAAATCGCTACGATATATTGCTCAGCGGTACATTTGTTAAACCATGCGCTGCGGAGAAAATGTCTTTGACGATTTTTTGTCAATTTCTTATTTCAAATTCAATCATCTTTGTGTTTTGCCGTTTGTTTTCTCAAAATCTTGATAATTATGATATTTTGTTGACTCTGAAGGAAATTAAAGATGAAAAAAAAAAACCTAAATTCTATAGAGATTTGGTAACGCATTATTGATTTGAATCGAACCATAAGCAATAAAATATGCATAAAAGGCTTGTCAACGCATTTTTCATTTCGATTGAAATTCCAATAAATTAATAATGAATACAAGCGATGATGCGGTTATTCAACTGTCGCCAAACAATACGGAACGAAAGAAAAAACTTGAAAATAGATTAAAAACCAAGAAACACTAGCGATATCATCGCGATCGGAAAGAAAAGAAGATTGAAACGGAAGATGAGCGTTGATCAAGTGATTCAGTTCAGTGAAAATGCACATTTGAATAAATTAATAGGAAAATATCATCCAAAACCATTAAATTAAACCAATAAATTACTCGAAGACCGGAAATAAAAAGAAAAACATTTTTTTTTTAAATAACAACACACACAGGAGAATTGGCCAAGAACAAATAAGCAATAAAAACTTATTTGCATTGAAACACTTCGTGCACAATTTTTTGGGCCCGACACAAGACACACGAAGTACACAAAGAAGTTATGTGTTAAAGACATAGAAATTTTGTGTGCCCAGTCAACAACGGCATTACTTTGCATTTCATTTTAATGTCGAATAGTTTTTTTTTTAATTTATGTACTTGTTCAGTAAACCTTATAGAAGGTGCAGCACCTGGCCATATGCACTCCAAATTCCAAATGATATGAATCGTGCACTATCTGTCGCATTTTGCGTTGTTGTATGTTTTTTTTATTTGTCGAATGTTCCGCTCCATGCAGACGTCATAAGTCAAAATATAAAATTCTAATAACTTGACGCACACAAAATGTAATCGAAAACAATCAACCCGCACCAAAACAGAAATAAACACGCAGTGACGCTTTTAAATATCAATATTATCAAAATGCACACCTATTGTATAAACACTGAACGATATCCTTTTTTTGAAGCATTTGTCTATGTTTGAATATGACTTTTTCTACAGGCGATAATACATCAAGGTAACAGTTCTTCTTCCTTTTATTCCTTTTCGATTCATTTGAATGAATTCACAGTCAGTGGACACGCGTTCACCACGCGTACTGTATCTTTCTTGAAGCATTCTTCCTACTTGTCATGTCTACGATGAACCAAACACACACACACACACCACAGCGCAGCAGCGCAGCGCAGCGCATATGTTGTGCTGTTTATTCTAGGTGAATGATTTCAAGCATTGTGCTGTAATTATGGTTGGACATGGTTTATATACAATATGTGTGTTGGAGTTTCGATGACTATTTTCTATTCGCTTGTGCTTAGGAATGTGTGACGTTCGCCGTGTGGTTGTTCGCCTATATAAACGATTATGTTTATTACTTTAATCGCTCCACGCATGAGGTATTTGTGTTGGTAAGTAGCATAATTGATTGTATACCCTATGCACAATATCGAAACGACTGCATCGGACAGGATCAAAAAAAGAAGAACGTCGCAAATGGCATATACTTTATTGTATGATGGCACATGATGTTTCACCGAGGCGAGGAATTATACATATGTAACAACGGGGTTGAATGTTATCGAAAATGGACAATATGACGCTATTCTAGTCAAACTGCTGGTAAAATGCGACGATGATCAATCAACAAGATATCGTAACTGTTGTATCAGCAAACATTACTCTGTCCATTTTAAAAATCATTCACTGTTCGTTATTAAAATTTAAGTCGCGTTCCATATGCGATTCTGGATTAAATGCTGCTCGCATGTTAAAAATTAATTAATTTTTTTTTGTTATATTACCTAATCGCACCGAAATGTAACCAATTCGCCGAAATGCAGCTAACCTCATTCTTGTTTCGGTTAAAATATGCCAGACGAATTTAATGTCGATTTTTAAGTGTCCTTTCGAACAAAAGCGGGAAAACTATTAATGTCGAACCTGAACATCATGTGTGTGGATATATGCCGTTTGCCAAATCCATAAAATGTGATCGCATAGCAAGTAAAATACTTATTGCTCAAAAGAAATAACGGTATCATGACATTTTCGACATGTGCATGGTACCGAGATCGGCGAACGAAAAAAAAAATGTTGTGGAAATGATATCCAGGTCCATGGGTGTTGCCGACCGTTTCGACGTGGTTGATGAGATTTTTCGGTTATTGTACATTGCATCAGATGTATTGATTTTTGTAGCTTTTATGATTGATTTATGAGCAATATTGAAGAAAAGTGTAATTTCTTCCAAAAATCAGTACGATGCACTTCAAGCATTAAAAAAATTTGAATTTCACCGTAAAAATCAAATTAGCCGCAGAACGCTGGAAAAAAAACCATTCATTTTTGTTCCACGCGTGTTTCTGGCAATTGTTTCACTTTTTTCCCTTCCACTGTGCACTCGCAAGACGGATTATGTTCAACCACATCTCGCATTTAAGCAAAAAACCGGCGCTTTTTGTGTGTGTGAGGTTTTTAGCACCTTCTTTTTTCGCCGCGCTAATATTTTTTAATACACATTTGCGTTAAACATATAACATCATCTTAAGCGATGCTTAATTTTTTTTTATTTGCGGCTACGTGTTCATGGTGTACGTGATGCGTCGCCAACGTTGATGCTCAATCTCCTTACGAACTCGTGTGTGCTTTCTTCCTTCGTTTCCCAACAAAAAATGAAAATGCTCTTTAATCCGTCGAAAACAATAAAAATAAACGAAACTTTATACAAAACACAGCATTTACTGAAGTTATATGCACTTCTCTTTTCGTCTCATATTTTTTTCATCAAGTGGGACCAACAGGAAAGAAATACGATCAAAGGTTCATACTCATGTTTTAGGTTGAGAGTTTACAATAAAAAAAATAACAACATAATACACCAAAGCAATTACGAACGACGAAATGTCTTTTTATTTGGTGGATTTGGTTTCGTTTATGCGCGCAACATGGAAAAAGTATGCCCATCGAAAATTTGGTTATTTGATGCATTGCAATGTATGCTGTCTTTCAATAGTGTTCACATTTAAATAAGGTCATTTCAAGTGAATGACCACAATTTCGAGAGGATTTTTTCTCTCTTGATGACCGAGGCACCAAAAAAACACATAAGAAAATTCACTGCAACAAAATTTCTCTCCTTTATTATAATCTCAGTGTTTTTGTTCGCGACTTGAATTTAAAAAAAAAAATCCTTTGTTGACCAGAAAGAGAAATTCAAGTTGCCTTGAATTTTATGCCTTACATCCGTTTCATTTACCTACTTTCACGCAACCTTTTACTGTGACTCATCTAGTTTTTGTGAACGTTTTACTTGTCCGCACACACGCACACACGTATAAAGATAGAGAGAATCTGTACTTTATTAACTAAAATCGTACTATATTCATTGAAATATCCATACAAATTTGAAAAAAAAAAGAAAATTTATTCCTGAATAAAATCTCTACCGCTAAATGCGTAACAGATCAGTTCGATATACTCATGTTACATAATAAAATGCCAGTTTGTGGACAAGCAAAATACAAAAATGTTTACCGTTGTGTTCAGTGCCATGCCCGCGAATATCAAGTCAATTTCGCATAAAACAAAAGGCAACCAACAACAACAGCGGTGCACGCGCACGACAGATAAAATACGCATGGAATTAAAATGCAACATTGCAAATGCATTTAGTATTTTCTTGTAGCGACAACAAAGCCCGTACGATTTGTTGACATTTCTGACAAATAAACTGTTGACTGCATCAGTATATTTCTCGCTCGCTCTCTCCCTCTCTCTCTCACTCGTTCGATGTTTGATCATGAGCAAAATGGTAGAATAACGCAAAAAGACCGAAGAAAATAACCGATGGCGAAAAATTTATTTTATTCGATCGATTACATTGTTCGAAATGGTATCGTATGGATTCTTTTTTTATCGGATTTGTGCGTTACACTTTTGTAATGATTTGCGCATGACTGTGGATGCAACAGCAAATCAGCATTTCTTATCCGTGCAAAAATATATAAAACACAGTCGGATAAAAGAGCAAATACAGTTTTACGAAATAAAATATGTGACTGTGTAAAATATTGAAATTAGCGGTGAAGAAGAGACTTTCGCAGTTAAAGCGTTTATTTGCATCGACACAGTCTGATTACGAGTGGCAAAAGAGAAGAAGATAAAAAAAAATCACAACAACACGAGTGGCGAACAAAATCAGAGAATTCGTGAAATGAGATGAACAAGAAAACCGCAAAAAAATAAGGAAGAAACAGAAATCATGTTCATCTCTCTTTCTGTGTTTCATGAATCGAGCCAAATGCGAGAGCAATCGCAATCGAGCCATCAATTTATGAGGAAGAGAATTAAAAAAAAACACACATCCACAACGAGAAGAGAAAGAGAGAAGACAACAGAAATAAAGGAATTTAAATAAAATATCACCTAATAATACACTTGGCATCGTGCTATTCTCGCGATGACTACGTCGACGATGACGACGGCTACGACCACGATAACGCAATGTAAAACAAAAGAAGACACAGCACATCAGCAACAATTGAACATTTAGTTACGCATATTTCGCATTTGTGTACGAAATGCAAAACGCAACAGGAAATATTTTTGTATTTGATACGAGCATTTCAAGTGGAAAAGATTTCATTTCGGTCGTCGGGTGCAACGAATTTTGCACTTAAAGCGATCGTTTGCATTTTAAAATCCATTTTAAACCATTGAGCATCGCCTATATGTATGTGCATTTTATAACGTCCATTGAATATCAATATACACAATCTGGAAAAATAATCATCACGCCGCATTGAAAGGCTGTTGAAAATTGAAGAAATAAAAACGTTGCGCGGCTACATACTCGAATGCACTTTACAAGATGAGATGAACCTAACAAGTAAGCCGAGTAGAGTTAAGCAGCAACAGCAGCAGCATCAACAGCAATCACAGAGTTCGCGGCGCGCGATGAACCACTGTGCGGCCGGGCAAATCTTTGTTCAATTCCTGGAACAAATGCAATGAACGAAACGATTCAACAAGTGCGCTTTTGTGGTGGCTTTGCTCTTTCATTTTTTATTATGTAAATTGTTTAACGCTGTGTGATGTTCTTCAACGCTTCTCTCTTTCCTTCTTATTTGGGTTCATTCTCTGTTTGATTCCTTTGAAATTCACTTTAAGGATTAGCAGATATTTTTTTTTGGGAATTTTTCAATTCGCCTCGCTTTATCGGTGTATGCCATGCATGAATTTTGCGTTGAAATGATTCGTTTTTATTTTGTGGTTTTTCACGTTGGTCAAAAGCGTGATCGCAGCATTTTTTTATTTTGAGTCGAATGAATTGGAAATTCCAGGAATAAAATGGCACCAGTTAAAAATAGATTCTATCACATTTCAAATATGCAAAAATTACATTCACAAATCGGATGCTGAAAATGAGAATGAATACATATGGTTCTTATTCAATTTCTTATGCGATGAAGCTGACTTTTGTTCACTAAATCTCTTGTCTCTTCTGCTAAGCTGACGTTCGAAAAATCAAAATGATAACTTTTCGGCGTTGACGATTGTCCACGATTTGTTGTGAACGTTTAATAAAAAGTCGATGTAAAAAACCACCTTGACATATGACTTATTTATATGAAAAATTCAATTTATTACATTTTTTCCCCCATCAACGTATTATTACGATTTTTCTTTTTTTTAAATTCACTTCGGGCTCATACGCTTTGTATTTGCACACATTAAAAAATAACCAAAATGCGCAAAGGAAACGGAACAGAGAAATAACATCAATTTCGATGTCGAACTTCTTCGTACACTTTTATTGTGCGCCCAGTGGTATAGTTTATGTTTTTTTTTTTTTTTCATTTTAGTTCAAAAGAAAATTGCAGAGATGAAATTGAATCCAGTGATTACCGGTCTTGCGTACATTTCGTTCGATACATTAATCATTACGATCGCTGAAATTTATAATTAAATTATTAATTTCAATTGGAGCGATTCGCAAGCAAGAAAAGTGGGCCATCCAAAGCGGATCTGTTTAGTTTTATCTCTCGTTTCTTTAAAAAAAAGTGATATACGATCATAAATTACGACATTTATTTCTTGTTTTCCGCTGCTGATGCGGATGATCAACATTACAACGCAATCAGAAAATATTGTCCCTTTTATTTGCTGAGAAAAATGAGATTACTTTCGTAGACATTCTTTTCCAATAAGAATTTGCTCAGTTTGGACATACTCCAGAGTGAGCACCTATTGGATTATTTTCGTAGTCAATTTGCTCAGATTTTAAAAATTTAAATAAATGGACATTTAACAGTATTGGATTTCTTCGTGGTTATTTCAAAGTTTTTGCATCATTTTTCACGATATTGAAAAGATCATTATATTTTGAAGAAAAGATAAACAAATATACGCCTGCGTCACCACGAAAATTATATGTGTGCATGTTGCTTTCGAATCGAAAGCAAGCCGATGGAATTGTTTGCATTAGCCAAAGAGAAGAAGTGCTTATTGCCAAAGCCACCGAAGACACACACACTCACACACATACCAAAAGAGAAAAAATACCAGTAGCGGTTGATCAAGTTGTAAAAATTAATGATAGCAATTATTTGAGAAGATTAATGTTAAACTCGATGAGAAGAACTGCTTAGCTGTCTGTGCAGTTTGCTGTGTGCGTTTTTTGTGTTCATGTTTTTCGCTTCATTTTTTTTGTTTCGATTTCAAAAAAAAAAATGAAAGAGAAATAAAATGTGATGGAAAAAAAATCAGCACATTGTATTTTTGATGCGTTTCAGAGTCGCTTTTATTTAATTTCCATCGTTGTCCAAATATCATTTTGCACAGCGTCATCTCTATGACGGTCAGTATCAAGTTTTGGTCGTTTTTTTTCTCTGCTTACCTTTCTTACCATTTACTTTTGTTGATGATTTCATTTGGCCTGTTTTTTTTTCTTCTCTTCGTATCGCTTATCCATAACAATTTGTTCGTTGGTGTTGAGTTGATAATTTATATTTTTAATGCTGAAAGAAAGTTCCTGCAGAAAAAAGACGACTGAAAAAGTATGAAAAAGCAGAAGAAAAAAACAGATGGATTTTTTTTTATAAAAAATTATTTTCATTTTTGTTTTATTTTTTTAAAAAAAAGAACTTGTCATTTTTTCGTTCGATGAAAGTACATGGTATGAAAAATATGCAAGGCACAATAAATAAATTAACCATAAATACCTAAACATCTAAAAGCCTTAAAAAGTCCAATTAAGCAACATAAATATGACTAGGAACAACATTATTTTACTTTTTTAAATTGTATGTTCGCATTCTCGCCTTAACTATTTTTGGTATTCTCTAACAATGATGCAATTTCTAGCGCAACTTAACTCTAATCGAATGAATTTCCTTATAAAATACAAAATGGCAAAGGAGCATATATTAAATTACAAAAATGATGAAGAAAATGTAACTTATAATTAAACCTTAATGGAAAAAATCTTAATTATTAATGGTGTTGTTCGTGCAAACCGGGGCAGCCACTTTCCATGTGTTTGGTGAGCAGTGACATTCTTGAGAATGTTTTGCTGCATGTTGAACAACTGTATTTTTTCACATCTGAATGAGTTTGTAGATGTGCGCGCAAATTTGATTTGTCGGCGAAGGCTCGATGGCAAAACTGGCAACTGAATGGTTTATCACCAGTATGTGTGCGAATGTGGCCTTGTAATAGCCATGGTCGTGAAAATGCTTTGCCGCACAAATGGCACTTACATGGTTTGGTGTGTGTTCGGATGTGCATCTTCAATGCTCCCAACGATGTGTAAGTTTTCGGACAGAATTGGCAGTCGAATGATTTCTTGGCTTGGTTGTTTGGTGATGCTGTGCAATGGAATTGCTTGTGTTTTGTCAATCCCGAGTACGTCGAATATGATTTGTTGCAGTCGGAACATTGGTAGCGTGGCAATTCGGTTGGTTTGTTTGTACTTACAGCATTTGCTTGCATCATGGTGTATGGATCTTCAATTGATGATGCTGGTGACATTGAGCTGCGCGTTGATGAACCGCCCAATGAACTGTGGCTGTGTGTTGGCGACATGCTGCTGTGGTATTCCTCGACGATGTGATGTTGTCGGCTGACGTATGGTGCATATCGATGAGTTTTGTTGACGGCAGCATATTGATGAACGGTAGCAATTTTCATTGGTGGCGGTGATGGAACAAATACACGATTCGATGGTGGAGACATTGATGGTTCACGTGAAAATGATTGCCAATATTCTGGTTCTGATTTGATCGATGAGGCCGATGGTGGTGGTGATATTTGTGTATAATTTAATGTGTTTGTTGTATTAGCTGCATATCCAGGTAATAGATTGTACAATTCTTGTTTAACATATGGAACGCGAGCTTCTTCGATTTTGTATGGAGCATAACGGATGCGATCTTGTTGATTATGCGTAGTAATATCCTTTAATGGCATCGAGCGAACTTTGTTCACATACGATGTTGGCTCCTCTTTGTTCACTTTACGGACGCACAAATTAACTGGTTCGTCTTGTTCTGGTTGGCTATCCACAACAGGATCCAAAAACATAATTGGCCGCTTTTTCAACGGGCAACTGTTGTAATTTTTCACTTCACTTTTCGCAAATTCTGCCATTTTTGTTTTCTTTTTTTTTTATAAAAAAAGCACTGAACGAAATAATTGATTTTTTTTTTTGAAAAAAAAAATTCAAGAAATTCACTTAAAATTCACTTTTACTTCTGATTTTCGAATCGAAGAAAATAAAATCTATATTTTATTTTTGCGTAAGAGAGAGACGTGTTAACTCAACGGCAAACGGGCCTTGAATGATCGTACACCAAAACCTGCTGATCTTATATACACGTCCCCTACCATCGAAACCAAGCGACATGCACACACCGGGCTCAATGTATGAACACGAAAATGAGAGAATAAGAGAACTCAATAACAAAAAAACTCGTATATGTCTATATGTATTTCAACGCAGTGATCTCGGTCGTAGAAAAGAACTTCTCTGTGTGCAATTGAACACGTGCCGCTTCAAATATATACGAACAATATGCATGCATAGAGTAGAATAACAACAAAAAACTAGTGTTTTTGTTTCCCCTCATGTAATGTTGCCTTCCTTGTTCATCCTTTGCCACAGCAATGTTTGGTGTGTGCATGAGTGCGTAGAGTATCGAGCCTAAGCAACAGCTGCTGCTGTTGATGGTAAGTTACCGATGTCGTTCTCGCTGCCGTTATTGTCTTGTTCTTGGTGCTGTACTGCATTTCGATTCATTTTGTTGTTGCTTTTTGTCATTATTCATTCTTTCAATCAATATACGCATACATGCATTCATATACACGCTGCTCTTAATGCTCACATGAGTTGAATATATCAGGTACTGTATGTGCTGATGAATTCGATCGTTATGTGCACTGCAGTATGTGTGAGAGTGCATCTATCATGCTACCTATGGACTTTTCTACTTCGTTCTTCTTTTCTACGGGCATTCGCTGCTGCTTCGAATACATGTATGGCTTGGGCGCAAAAAAAAGGCGCAGGTATAAAGCATTAGAATTTCGGTCACCTTTTTCTCTATCTCTATGCGTTTTTAATGCATTTCGACCATTTCGTTTTGAATGCACACGCTTATCGAAGTGATAAAATATATATTATTTTTGGATTTGGAGCACGGGCAATCTCTGGATTAAAGTTCATTGTATAATAAGTTTTATTTGGGGCAACAATGAATCACTCTCAATTTAAATGAATTTCAATTTCAAAATGTCCAAAGTTTTTTTTTTGGTATCGATATTATTCAATGCGCATTTGTAGGTCAATCTTGTCCAGTATCAATGGCTTTATTACACGTGTGTTTTTTTGACATACCGATTCGATTCATATCTTATTTCGTTTTCATATTCAATATGCTGCATCACGCAAGAATCATTTTACGAAAACCGTTTTGTATGATGTTGTCACTGATCGAAATACCAACAAACATTTCGATCGAATAACAATTTTTCTGCAACGAGAAAAATAAGTTATAAAGAATAACATTTCTTAACTTGCGCACAAAAACGGTTTCGCCGAAAGTGAATAAAATACATTTGTTTTTGTGTTATTTTTTTACTTTATATTCTTAAGACATTCTCGATTATTTTGCACTCGATGTTGTTTTTATTGGTGCGGAATTTGTGCATTTCTCTTGTATGCTGCATTCTTTTTTGTTTTGATTTTAATTTATTATTCGACAACAAAATCGATAAGAATCATTTTGACGTGAGAATTGTCCAAACAAAACATAAAAATCACACCACAGTTTATGGACATTGAACGTGCAGAAATTTCGGACCATGATTTGTTGAATGTTGGCCCATGTATAACTGAAAGCGAACATGTACAATTACGGTGATGAATCCTATCGTAAATTATCGTTTTCAAAGTTCATTTTTTGTTGTTTCAAAGTATCCACTTGTGTACAATTTGTAACGTGTTTTTGGTTTCGGTAAAATATTCCATTGCATTCATTCAAACTCAAGCCAAAAACTCAATGTATCGGTAGAAAAACAGTCTTTCCCAGAACTATAGTCATTTGAACAACTGTATTTAAATTTCATGAAATCAAAGTCGATTTCGCAGGGTTCACCATATCATTTCTACCATAAAACCGTGAAGAAAGTAGAAAAACTTGCTAAAATCGTTGTCGAGGGACTTGAATTTTCATGTAAATCCAGTTGTTCAGATTTTTTTCACCATCGGAAGCTAAAACTACTATTTCCGTTAAAAAAATTAAAAGACGCGCGTGCATTGGTTTCTTTTACCCATAATTTATGTGTTCATGTGTTTGATTTCTTCTTTTTCTTCATAACAAAAAAAATTTGGCCGCCAAATGAAATGGAAAACTGAAACCAAGGTGGTGATTTTTTGTCGACGCTAAATTTGATCTTGATTTTTATTGTAATGGCATTTTTTCTTCCGTTTATTGCGCCGAACCAAAAAACACACCAATGTAAGTGAAGAAAACTAGACTGTGTGCTCGTGAAAACAACACTAGGGATTCAGTCGTTACAAACGCATAAAATGAGTATTGGTTGCGGGCACAGATTGCCAGTCTATTTTATACGAAATGAAATGCCATTAGTTAATTTTAATATTGAGATCCGACAAATAAACCAATTTGAAGTTTTACGGTACGATATTTTGCCACACATCTGTTCGAAATTTGGTATTTCTGCACGTAGCGCACACACATCACATTTATTCTATTCATCAAATGAACGAACGATGAAATATATATATAAAAAATATCAACAATTACTGGCTTGAGCAAGGGAGAACTCATCGAATCTATGTACATAAACATAGGTGTATTCTGCATTTTGAAAAAGAATTACACATCGATGCACACATACATCGAGACAAGCGACCGCATACACCGAACCGACGAGAGGAAAATACCGAAGCGCGTTAGTTTGTTTTTATAGACCCGTAATAATTTATATATACGTAACATTAATGCACACATAAATGCTATTATTGTATTAATTTTTCGTTCGACATTCAGTGCATTGTGTATGTGTGTGGAAAGTGGCAAAGAAAAATGCGAACAATATAAATGCAGCACGCTTGCATTTTTGGTTCTTTATAAATGGCATCATTTTCAAAAATTTTCGATAGAGCGACGGTACTCACTCTATTTGAAATGAACGAAGAAAAGCCCGGTGCAATTATGACCTGCTTTTTCTCTGCTTTCCAATGCGTTCTCCCTCTCTCATTATTATTTTTTTTAATTTTCAATTGAATATAGTCTCTCTCTCCATGGCATATACTTGATATCATCTCATTTCAATGCCTCTCTTCTATTCTTTTCGAACGAAGAAAAATCACTGCAAAACAAATGAAGCTGAAATTCAAAGGAATAAAGTGAACATACCGAAATTATTGTATAAGATGCAGACAGAAAAAAAATCCAAAGTTGTGGAATGAAGGAAAGATGACATCGATCGAATTATAAAAATCAAGTCGATCTTTCGATGTATGGACGTGTGTATGTGTATACACAAACGGCTGTGTTTCTTTTGTGTCTGTGCATTGATCTCAAATGCATTTATTTCCTATTCAACTTTTCGGAAGTTATTAAGTTGATCGAAACGAAATGAGAAAAGAAATAGCCCAGACGACATACAACTTTTTCGACCAATGCAAACAAAAAGATGGACAATAACGGATCTCGTTTTTTTGTGTGTGCTCACATAAAATAGCAAATCGGAAGAACACCGGCCAATCAATACATGTAATAAATCTAAACTCTTCTCCAATTTGTCTGTCATTTATTAGATAAAAAAGAGACATTCTTTTTTACTTTGGCCGCAGCATTCATGACAATTTTGTTTGATTTATCCATTGCATCGACTTGAAACTTGCAAGTAATTCCATTGCATAACTTTACCTGAATTTTTGCTGTCTAGCACAGTGACTTTTTTGAAATTCAATGCTAGAAAATCGGTTGTTATTTGCTTAGATTCATTTGTGTTGATTTGATTTTTTTTCTGCTGCTAAGCAGCAGCGGTACTAGCACAGCTTTGCATGCGATGCATCTGCTCGAGGGGTTAAATCAAAACGATGTTGTTGCTGAGGGTCAGACTTTTCAATATGTACAACATCGAGTGTTATGGAATACGGTATTATGTGTTTGAATTGAATTCGATGGCGCATGCACATGCTTGCATTTTTTCACGTTTCATGTCGACTCTCGTCTCAGCTCGGTTTCTAAATGCGTACGCTATACATATATCCGTATTTACACTGGATCATGTTTTTCCGATTTTCTTCCGTTGATGTGTATGCGCGCGCGCATATCCAAAAATAACCGTTAAAATATTTCTTAATACTATACAGAAAGAGAGCGAGCATCATTCTTGCTTGAACTTGAAACAGTTGTGAAATAGACACGTACATACATCGAAAAGTAAAAGCGGGTTTCGGTTGCTGAGCAGTTTCATTCAGTGTAGCAGAAAACCATCAAAAAACGGTAATGGTTTCGGTGTTTTTCTTCATCTTTTGCATCGTGTATCCCTTTAGGAAAAGGTGTTGAATCAAGCATCAAAACATGTAGGGCAGATGATTCTCATCTGACGGAATCTAACGGAGGGTTTTATACATAAAACAAACACAGATTTGGACATTTGTGCCACTTTTAATACTTGTTAAAACAGCAATGCACATTTGTCGATCCTCACATCGATTCAACATTGTAATTTTATATGTTTCAAAATGAACCGAATTTTGATGTGTATGCCTGTCGTATTTGAGGTAACTGTTAAATGTTCAGCATTTGATTTGGATGATGAAAAAATCACAGAGTGACTCGTTTTTATATTCATACGGGATCCGTATGAAAATGTGTGTGCAAGATGTTTCGGACAACCAGGTGACCGAAATCGATACCAAACGCGAGACGACAAGTAAAAATAGATTAAATTACCAATTGTAACGGACCTTCTGTTCATTTGAAATCAAACAAACAAGGAACCATGAAATATATGTCGGAACAAAGCAAAAATCGATTTGATTAAACGGAAAAACCATAATGCAGCCAACACGTTTTTTTCAAATTTTCAAATGTCTTTTTTTCGGCCGTTACTGTCCCAAACACATGATCCATACAGGATATTTACATTGACAAGTACTAACCGAAACAATGAAAAAAAAAGAATCAACAAGTCCATTTCCATTTGTTGTTGCACCGAATTTAACGAGATTCGTGTAAATGTGCACTTTGAATGAAAAACAGGCACTAATTATATTCAACGGATGGGAAAATAACTTGTTTACGTAGAACATGTTTTGTATTCACAAAAATATCTGCACACATTTTACCTGAACAGAATGTGTGAATATTTTGCATTTCTCTCTCTCTCTCTGGACAATTAATTCTGACAATTTTCAAATCAAACGTACTTTTCCCCGTTTTGCATAAAAAGATCCCGCACCTATTTCATTGGGTTTTTTTCGCACCAATATGGGAATTTCCTCTCATTCATTCTCTCTATGTTTGTCATTCATGCTACAGCATCCGGAAATTCTTTTCGCCTTCTTCTCGTTTCCATTCTTCTTTCGGTACATACAACACCCAAATGATAATATGCACAAAAACCCCGAACAAACAATCACAATTTATAAGTTTAAGGTAATTTGTGTGCAAGAATATAATTGCTAGTACAAGAGAGAAAAAATCTTTTTTTTTTCATCACCACAGTCGATACATGCTTTGAATTAATTTCGGCTCGTACCATATGGTATTTTATGCATTTTTAAAAAGGCTCGACAGAAATGGCGTTAGAAAACAAATACAATTAGAAGAACAATGATGAAAAAGAGAAAATATGAAAAATCTGAAAGGAGAGAGTGAGGGAGAGAAAGTGAGAAGATAGAGAGAGAGAACGAAAAAAATTACGCATGTAAAGACGTTTAGCACGGGAATTGGTTTATGACATTGAAATTGTTGGTTTGTTTTATGATGTGGCGCTATGTTATTCAAAGACGAACAGCACCATACAAACCGAATGCACATTTTACACATTTTCACACGTATGCCAATTTGTCTGGCTGATAGTTGAGCGTCTTTGTTTTTATCTTCATTCCGTCTTTTGTTATTGTTTTTCCTTCTGTTGGGTTTTTGGTACGTGCGTAGGTGCAATGTAGTAAGTATATGTATAAATTCTCATCTGGTTGCAATTACGTTGAAAGCGTGTGAAATTTCTCGTTTTTCCTTTGGAAATTGAAGGATAATTTTTGGACACAAGCCGATCGGAACGAAAGCAAAAAAACAGTCAAAAAATAAAGTCAAAACATTCGTTCTTTTTCAAGTCCATGACTCTGACTCTCAGCGCCATATAAACTCATTTCAATTTTACAGCTCAATTTCTTCTTTTTTTTCGGTGTGCAAGAGAAACAACTACATCTATTTCATTATATGGAAAAAATTCCCGAGCATTTATAAATTGAAAACATACCATGTGAACTTTCCCCTGGCCCATTCCTTTTGATATTTGTTAGAAGATGAGCATCAAATGTAAATGCGTAATATGTATCTTTTCTCAGTTTGGTGATGCTGAGAGAGCGAAAGAAGAGAGAGAGAGAGAGAGAGAGAGAGAGAGAGAGCATTTAGAATGACTGCATGGATTTTCCCTGCATAGAATTACGGTGATTTCAGATGAATTCTTCGCTTTATTGTCGGCAAAGATCGATGTGTACCTTTGACGATTACTAGAACTGGCAACCGTGTGAAGGAACTTTTTGAGTGAGAAAGAAACATGCAAGCCGTAATTTACATGGGATCGTAAGGGAAAAACTACTTCGGCTCGTACAAAGTAAGCGAAAGGTGGCCGAAAATGTATCTTCGATCCGGTCTTCGATGCAATTCAATGGGAATTTTTTTTTTATTTATGCCTCCCTTTGTTTTAGAAAGTTCTTTTGCAGTTTGTTCTGCGCTGAATGGTGACATTTTCAAATCTACTCAATTGCACAAAGACAACATAAATAATAGTGATTGTGAAACGGAACATAGATTCTTGAAACAACAACAAAAAATAATAATAAAATAACAATAAAAAGCACATGATGTGGAGTGTAAGTGCGCGATTACGGATCTGGTGGAAGAGGCTTTCTTTTTCACTCACTTGGTTGTTGTCACATTTATCGAATATTAATGGAGTCGAGCGTCGTCGAATCGTTATGTAATGTGCAATTGCAAGCACTTTAACTTGTCACATTAGTAAAATTTATTAATTTTCGATCTGTGAATATCGCCGGTTTTCCAACTCTCTTTTACATTATTTGCGACACACTCATAGACACTGATGCAAAATGAACATACAGAAAAATATATGCAATCGCACAGGGCAATAAAAAGAAAATATACATAATTTCACAATGAACAAAACAAAAGAAGAGAAAAATTGAGGGAGAGAGAGAGATAAAATGTGAGCGCTCAAACGCGCACCCGCGACACATCAAAAATTGCTCAAGTACAAACAGCATATTGAATTGAGCATAATATGTTGAAATAACCACGGCGCATTTATGTCACTTCCATTTGTATTTATGGCAGGGAAACATTTTCGATTGACAAAATAAACGGCAACGTTATTCATTTTTTTTTCTCCCATTTATTCATTTTGTTGCGTTGAGTTCGATTCAAAAAGCATTATTTACACTGTGATTATAACCGTTATTTTCCAATTTTTTTCCCGCTTCGCAAGAGATCTTTTTTTCATTTCACTGCATATTTATAAGTGGTTGCAGACGATTGCAAGCGGCCAACAAGTGAGAGCGACACGCCGATTTTTTTTCATCATGCCAACGTTGAATTACGAGTGTAAGAGAGCAATATAAAAACAGCAATATCATGCATAATAATTTTAATATTAATAATGTAATTCAATAATAAATTCAACGCTTTAATTCCTTTTTTTTCCGCTTGTCTTTTTCCGATAGGTTAATTATGCGGTGTGTTTCAAAAGGAAGTACAATATGCCTAGAGTTGACTCAAGAGTTATTGCATGTGTCACAGACACTTTTCAATGTACTCTCAATCAAACTTATTTTTATCAAACTGGACAGCAAACTCAAAATTTACCAGAGTTTTTGGAAGATAGCTGAGGATAAGAATGGAAATTCGAAGAAAACAACTCTAAACTACATTCCGGAAACGATTTCTTTTTCTGTTTGTTTTCTAATAAAAATGTGTTATGAGCTTGTGCTGATTGTATTGACTCTGGTTTATGGTATTTCACTAGCAAATCATTCGCACGTGTATTGCCATTGTTTTTATTCCATCTGTAGAATGTTGGAAAAACCTTCAAAAATTTTACGATAAGCGCCAAGTGAGTAACCACTGTGTTCCCACAGAAAATTAAGTCGATGCGAGAGAAAAAAATACGACAGGACAAAGTACTTGCATGCAGTTTGAACAAATTTGCTGCGCTGTTATCGTCATTGCCAAACATATGTTCGAGACGATAATAATATGTTGAGCTCTCGTGCTGAACCTTTACTACACCTTCTTAGTATCAGTGAATATCTTATTATGAATAAATAACAACAACATTTGAATGAAAAAGAGACAAAAAAAACTTGAATAGAATCGAAGGAGAAATTAAACATATGAAAAATTGAAAAGAAAAAAACTTGAATATAAAATTAATAAATAGTGTCCATTCATGGTTTTCAGTCGATTCAATAGAGAGACACGCAATAAAAGCGTCGAACAAATATTTATATAAACAATTTTTCTTTCTTTCAATCGAGCATAAATCAACCGGAATTCATTTCATTCTTTTGAGTTTCTTAATCCAGTTGCATCAAAGGAACTAATTCAATTGATTCCTGGCTGGATTCTCTAAATGGGCCATTCGTTGGCTTTTTTATATGCTGTTTGATAAAAGTGAATGACGATTTTACCTGTGCCATAGACGTTCTGCTTACAAAAGGATCTGCATTTGATAAAACTTACAATAGGATGCATTTGATAAAAATTTGTAGATTTGAATTGTCTTGAAACATTAAAATTGAACAAACAAAACTGAATTCAATTTCAAGTTCATCGAGTAGCGATTTATAGAATTTATGATTAAATAAAACTTCATGCGATGATTTTTATTGAAAAAAAATCAAACAATACATATAAACAGCTCCGGTACACGTTATTATGTGTCAATGATTTTGTATTTTGAAGATGATCATTTATCAAAGTGCATCGAATGCGGATCGGAAAAAGGTTCAGATAAAAATCGATTTTTGTTGGGATGTCGTCGTTCTTCGACTCCAAACACAAAAGGAGCGATGCGTGAATTTGGTAAAACACCAAAAACGAAACGCTTAAGATTAAATTCATTTGGCGCAATGCACAAACGACACCAGCAACAACAACAAAGAAACCGTACGATTGGACAGATGTGTCGAAGTGATCGCACACGATCAACAAGCCATTGAATAAAGCGCATATTTTATGCTCATAAAAGTAATGGAACAAAAAAAAGAGAATAAGACGAAATATACTGAATAGAGGGTAAATCAAATGCAATGAAAATCACAACTTTAGCTACATAGAAGACGGAGATGCAGTGTATTTAATAATACAGAATCTCTTTACCTTACACACACACACATTACCTTATATTCTTTCTTCAGTTTGGTGTTTATGTACTGTATGCATTTTTTCTTGAAGTGCATACGAACAGATGTCAAAGTTTTTACTTGTTTTTTTTTTTCTTGTTCTTCGTCTATTTTTACAGCATGTTTCTTATACACCCATTATTTTCAGCTCCTTGTTGTTTGTATACGGCTTGATTCCTTTCGGTATATATTATTATAATCCTGTGTTATTCTTGTGTCGCTTATGTAACCGTGTTTCGAACAAACTGCTTAGGTGAAAGGGAGCTGAACTTTGTGTTGTATGCGTTACGAGGCGAATGTACTTTGGCGTTGAACAAAGTCGATATTTCCAAATGCTTGTATCGAATTCATTTCTTTAAAATTATTAATTTTTGCTACGGTTTTATGACGACTTAAAAATTCAATCAACCGTTGACGACGCACAATACAAAACACGCATGCTCTTTCTCTCTTTCGTTTGAATAGCGCAGCGATCCTCCTTCATTTTAAAAACTAATAATTTCCTATTCCTTTTGTAAAGTGAATATGATTCTGTTTCGAAGCGAATAAATTGAAAATAAAGAAGTGAAGTTGGAGGTTTTTCATTTTCGATTATATTATTTTTTATTTTGGTTATATGGTTTTCAGTTTTGCCAAATACGCGTTACACAGCACATGTCTATGTTGTATTGTTTGATAGCTTTGTTTCGTCCATTGCACTGATGTTGAAATATGACGACTTTTAAAAACGCAACAATTTTTCTTCGTTTCTTCTCCATTTTTGGTTTCTCTCTCTATGTGTTGCCATGCAGATGTACCACACCTTGTCACTGCTACGGTTGACAACAACGACGAGATTGAATGGAAAAAAGTGCATTGTTTTCATTTGGTTGCATCTTTAAATGTCTTTGATTTTGTCAAGACAGAGAGAAAGCGAAAATAAAAAGATGAAGGAATTGAAACTAGATGCGGCTGCAACTTTTCGAACGGCATTGTTCAATTGTGACGACACAATTGTAGGAAGATGTGAGCGTTATTCGTTGGCACATGCCAAAATTAATCAAAGAACGTTATGGATTTTGGTTTTGTTGCTGTTGCTTGGCTGTTTTTTTTATTTAAACAAAATCTTTTGTTAAATCGCTGGTTTTGCACACCTTGACTTTTGCGCACAAGCCAAATACAATTGTTCCATTGCATCAACATCGATAATCACTATTTTTTTTTTTTGAAGTGTTCGGAAGTCTATTTATTAAATAAAGAAAAAAACATCTTCAAACTCATGTCCCGAAATGAATAACTATAGTCATTTTGAAGCCATTAGCCGAAGCGTATCGAACAAGACTGATGTTTTATTCAAAGGAAACCGTATAACACCAGACAACAAAAAAAATGTTCCTCTTTCACTTTTCATCAAACATAAGAGAAATCAGTCAAGTCGCGCCAAATCTTCAAAAGATCTACTGAAAAAAAAAATCGAAAATTTATTATGGCGCTTTTCAAGCCACCCCGAAAATGCATCCTCCCAAGGAATCGATAAAAAGTGACTTATCGACAAACATATTAGAAGCAACACATTTGACGACATTATCTGACTGCAATGTAAAGCAATGCAACATTATTCATCTGCAAGTAATGTGTCAAGTAATGGCGGTCTCGAAACATGTGGAACTTCAACAAATTACTAAAAGATAAGAGAGCACAATTTTTCCATGTTTGCCATCACGTTAAGTGAATAAAGCAATATTTTAAAATAAACATGAAAAGGAACTTCACATAAATTGTTGGCTTCGTTGGCATCGGCTCTTGAAAAAAGGCGCACTTTGTTAGCGTCACCTCGCATCAAACCGAAAATCCGTTGATGATTTGTGTGAGTGAAGAACACTTTAAAAAAAAAGCGGCAAATTACTTTGTATAGGCGCTGTTCAGTCGATATGCAAACATACCGAATATGGAAAAAAGGGTTGCATCAAGTTGCCTGTTTAAACCTGTTGACTTTCATTCCAAATGTGAACAAATTATAAGGGAATCCGGTTTTACTAACCGTCATCATTGCAACAATATTATAAATTTAACGGAAATTTAGCATAAGCATTCTATTTGGAATACAACATTTATACCAATTTATACACACATCAAATTAGCATCGGCCACATCAAAATCACGTTGAAAATCATCTGCAATGTGCATTTCATTTTTAATATATAATGTAATTCACCCTTCTGTTTATGCTATTTAATGTGGATAAAATCTGCAAAGTGAGTTCATGCCCAAAGATCAGTGCGCAACCGAAATAATTTACCAGCCGTTATAGAATTCGAATTAAAACGACGGTTGCATTTCAGTTTGGAACATCTCATTCTCTCACAATAAGAGTCGCTTCAAATCATATATTTGAGCAATTTGATTGAACTGGTGCGTCTAAGCAGCCTGTGTTTTTTTTTATACTAGATGTAATCTATGTGTGTGTTTTTTTTGCTCTGTATGAAATGTGCGTGTGAAATCCTGTTCCGAGCAAAATCGCGGGATAAATTTTTATATCCGTAAAAACATTCATACATATATGTATATGCACAGACCCTTTTTTCAGCAAGTCCTGTGTTCTAATGGTTGACTTGACTTGAATAAAAGCGAAAATATTTGGTTGTACTGTGTGTACATGCGGTGTTTAAAGCCATTTCAACATGCGCATACGCACTTTAGCCTATAACGAATGACACTTTATTTTCCGTTGAGCCGATTTTTCGGGCTGGCAAAATTGAAAATATGAGAGCCTCATTGCGATGTCCCCTATGAAATTGAAATGTTGTGCACCTTGAAAATTTCAGTCCTTCTCCCTCTGTCTCTCTCGAAATTTGCGCAGCATCATTAAAACCATGAGAACAAAGATTAAATTATGTTGCGATGCATGGACGACTGCGTAACAAGAGAAAACAAAAATATGTTCGGAACCAGTATTTGTTGGCTCTCTCACATGTAACACCGAATTATTTCGTTCATTAGGGAGAGAATGAATAAGAGATTTCTCTACTTCCATCCCATCGCAAATGCATGGGAAACACCATCTAATATGTGCTCAATGTTAAGGGCCACATTTGCTGCCTTTAATAATAATTATATTTTTAGAATGCTGTGTGTGAATTCATGTGAACACGGTGTGTGTTTGGGTGCTTTCGTTATTTCATCTGCCGCGACGCAGAGACATGCACACACTGTGTGCTATGTGCAATTGTACAAGAATCACGATTTCACATCGATTGAGAGCAACGACGAAAATGGAAATTGTTTTGTTATTGAATTGGATTCGTTTAAGTTGCACGTAAAAACATGGAAACCAATTGTCACACTGAAGAACCCCAAACACATTTTGACGCTCATTTAAATGGAATAATTCTAAAAATAAAAAAAAAATCTAAATGAAACCTGAAAGCATTTATTCCTGTATGCCACACACAATTAGGTGGAAAACTTGCTAACTGCGACATGTAGATGCCGGTTATAAGCGGCGGAATTCAGTGTTCACAATTTTAAATGAATGTAAAATACATGAGCATGGTAATGGAAGTGAATTTCCTTTATTTTCAATGCTAAAATCTCATGTGAATTATGCTCATGAAAAATTTCAATTGAACGCAGGTGTGCAACGTCGTTTCAAAGCCTTTAGACTTTATTCAAAGTCAAGTCAATGTGAATTTTACCAAGTTCAAAGTACTTTTTAACCAAATGACTAAGTGGAAATATTCGCCGTTTCTATTCAGTGCTTATTCTCTATTTCGTTTCAACTAAACAACTTTTTTTAGAAGAGTCAATCGAAACTCAAGGACATAAACTAAAAAAGAACGTCATTTCAGAATAAAAAACACCACTTTACTTCATTTTGATTATGATTGAAGAAAAAACGTTGCTTTTGTTTAAAAAAGATGTATTTTCAAAAAAAGGAATTTGATTCTCAATGCATCTCAGGTGATTTATAAAGAATTGAGATTTATGTGACTTAAAACGATTGTCGATTGGCTTTATTGACCACTTGTATCGATGCGCTCACGATTCGAAGTGGATCCAATTTTTTTTTTGTTTTATTGAAAAAAAAAATTCTTTTTAAAAGAAGAACTAATCCAATAAATGCTTATCTAAACACGAACATGAATACGGTCAATTCACGAGAATCAATAGATTTGATGTAACAAAATCACACTGATTCTTTTCGTTGATAGAATCAATTTCGTTCACAAATGAATTGTTTGAAGAAGAAGAAAGAAATGAGAGAGAAAAAAGGAAAGGAAAATTCATGAATAAAAATTTAATAACGTAACGTAATATTGTGAATGAAATTCTGTCAATATATCAAATAACCATGGAAATAAGGATTGATATAATTCATGAGATCGAATTTGCAGCCACACACACGCATCAACCAAAAACTAAAATCAAACGCGATCCAAAGATGATTGTTTCACACAAAAAAATGCCCCGAGAATAAAGAGACCAAACATTTTTCTATGTATGCTAGAAAACATGTTGAAATTGGAATTCACAGATACGACAGAAATAATCCATACACTTGTTATGCTCTAAACAATGCATTGTCTTGAGATTTCATTTTGTCGAATTTTTTTTTTGTTATTTATATGCTTCAGGTTTGATCTATGTGTATGCATGTGAATCCATTTTTTTTGTTCCTGAATGCATTAAATAAAAACAAGATAAAGAAATAGTTCAGTTTTGTGAATTTTTATCCACAGTTTCTCTTTGTCGTTGTGTTTGCCAAAGTTGAAATTCGAGAGCAACACCAAAGAACGGAGAGAAAAGGAGGAACGAACGAACGAACGCACAAAAGGATTTAAAAGAAACTTATTATTATTATTGGATGCTTTATTTACCTGCTAAAGGACAATCCACAAAACATTATTACTGAATCCATTCATTCCGATGCAAAAGTGAATGGCAACAACAAGAACCAAATTTAAATCAATGTGAAACAAAAAAAATACACAACATAAGAGATATGAGAGTGAGAGAGAGAGAGTGAGAGAGAGAGAGGAGAAACCAAATCAATTTGAGATATATCTACCAAGTTGGGAACAAAAATTAAATTTTTCTCATCGCTTCTGATGTATCGACGAATAAATCCAAAAGGAATTTCCTTTGATTTCGCACTGTTTTTTTATTTTATTTTTTTTCCTCTTTCTATCCCGTTCGTGGTTGTCGTATTTACTTTTTTTCTGGACTGAAAACACATACTCAGAATTTTGATTCTATTCTCTCATGCACTTGTTTTGTGATAACAATGAAATGTTCTCAATTTTGCGAAAAATGACATAGACGAAAAAAAAACACTGTATTCCTTCTGAAAAATCACTTTTTTTCTGCTCAGCTTTTGTCTGTTGATTTCTCATTTTATTTTCGATCAGTTTTTGTTGTTGTTGATTTCAAACCTTTTTTCGGTGCGAACCAATCAGGCCACTTTCTCACGGAGTTCGATTTAATTTCGTTATCGACACTTTTTTTTATTACTATTTATACAAGCAACAAAGTAACATTCATTTTCCAATTTCTTTCGTGTCACTTTCTCATTTCTGTGGCATTTTCAGCGAAAATAATTGAAATAGACAGGCAACGATATGAATGCGATATCGTTCGACGCTCAACAAGGAAATTCGAAAATAGTTTCGTCTCTATTTTGGCGCTCATGTGAAAAATCACATTGAAAAGAGACGATGTGAATAAAAAATTGTTTTATGTTTCGGCATTTACCTTGACTAACATGCTGTGTGTGCATATCGATTAAACGTACACACATACCGAACTCATCAAATCGATAAAGAAAACAAATGATAAATTGGCATTTTTTCGAGGGGAAAACTTAGCATTTTACAGCATTTACAAGTTTTCTGCACCATTCCCACGGTGCGTTACCGAAAAATATTCAAAAAATTTGTTGTTTCCGAAAAATAACTTGAATAAAATTTTATATTGCGTCAAGGGAACGAATGAACAAACAAAAGATATCGTTCACATCGGGTGTAACGGTAAACAAGAGACTCTTCATTATTGCTATTATTATAAACATCTGCAAGTTTCCGAAGTTTTTCTTCTTCTGTATTATGCCCGAGTTGTAATTGTCGCATTAAATAACGGTGACGGCGCTGGGCTATAAATAAATGCAAGAAAATCAAAACCGAATAATCGGTCGACCCCCCTCTTTCAACTGCAAACACCACGTATAAATCTTGTTAGTTTTCTATTTACTTCACATGATTAACAAATGCACAGACATCAGCACCGAAATGCAACGACACAATATTTCATTTTGTGGATAATGATTCTCATGACGGCAACAACGATCGTGATCATACAATTTGGCAATGAAAATCCATTTTGAAAACGATAACAACTATGTATGCTCGCTTTTTTCGATTCGTGTGAAACTGATTCGAATTCGAAACACATACACATTTTAACTTTTACTTTAATTAATTGTGATCGATGTTCAGCTTTGAACTATTCACACATCACGTACAATCATTTACACTGTCAACATCAAATGGGTCAGAATGATTATTATGCAGTGACACTTTAGCGGAGTTATCAACTTTTCGAGTTTCATTCGCACCTGTTCAGTGTCGATTATTGGCATAGAAGAAGGCATTTTGTTTGACAAAATCATTTAGAAACGACAACAAGTCATTTGCATTTGAAATGTCAAGTTCAATTGAATTCAATGCCAATGAATCACTATATATTCAGTCGCTGTTACATTCCTGCACTCATTTTGAGTGGGAGTGTTAATGCAAAACCGTTGTGAGGAACTTTGAATTGTTTTCGATTTGTGTGGAAATAAGAACAATGAATTTCAAGTTTTGCAAATGGCAATTATTCGGCATTGTTGTCTTTCTCGTGTTAGAAAGTATTTCGGGTAAATTGTCTTAGACGAGGGAATAATAAAATATTATATTTGCTGCAATTTCGAATATTTCGATTTAATTTTTCGTCGATTTCAATGTGTTTTTTCTTCAATTTTTTCCAGTTTTTGGTGATGAATTGAATGACTTTCAACAAATCGATGGTCCGGTCCAAAGTGATTCGAGTCGTGCATTGCCAACAATTTCAACCAATCCATCTGGAGGTTTGCCGATTCCGTCGCCCGGCGAAAAGCCAACATTATACTTGGGTACATTTCAAATTCTTGCAATGCCATTTTCACCGGACAATATACCGCCGAATTTCGGCAGCATTCCGAGTATAGCGCAGCCATCAAAAAAGGATTAAGTTATCGTAAAATATAAATGTGTGATCAAAATGTATTTTGTGTGTCAAAAAACGAACGGGCAATAAATACTTCCTTTCGCAATTGTTCGATTTTGCATTTTGACTCGGTGGCATTAACTGAAACTTTACAAAACAGAATGTATGTGTAAATAAATTATAAGTTTTTTGTATACATATTGATGTTTGACAGAGTAAAATTTATTTGATTTGAGCAAATAAATGTGCTCGAGAGTTAGTCAATAATCCGATCTTCCTGTGGACCCATTGTTCTGTTTAAAAGAAACTGGCGATTATTCTTAGAGTAAATGCAGGAATTTATTCGTCACCCCATGAAAAGAAATGCTCAAAAGTATAATAAAGACGAACAAACCGAAAGACAAAGAAAAAAATGTCTGAAATTCACGAGTGCACTATGAACGATTGCTGTAGCAGCTGCAGCAGCATTAACGATTCATTGTGTGATCACTTTTTGATTTTAACAGAATGGTTTTTATTAACTCAGAGAAATAATTTCATGGCTTTTGATCGCGATCGATTGGTTAAAAAGAAAAGAAAGAAATCCATCCGATGAATTTTTACGATCGTCGAGGTCATTTTAAAATCCATCGACGCACACCAATTTGTTGGTTTTCATTATCTGTGCGCGGAAAGGAAGAAGAAAAAAAAACTTTTTTTTTATATTTTCAAAAGTAATTTCGTCTCATTATAATTTATACATTTTTATTTTCACTTGCGTTCTTCGCCTCTTATTCGCCCATTGCACCCGGGTAACCAGCCAAAGATAAACTCGAACGCATGAATTATGACCGAATATGATGGTGTGTAGTGATGGCTATTTGAAAATTGTATGCACTGAGTGCATTCCAAAGTCGAAATGAGAAGAAAGTGATTTTGCAAATTTATGTTGTGAATTCTGAAAATTGTGAACTGTAAACAAATTTATTGGGCGCATTTTTGGTCGAGCGCACCAGCTCATTTTCGATGCATTCGTATTATTTTCGCGTTGATTTCTTCGGCTTTTTTGGCACCTTTGGATGCTGTGTTATGGTTTGGCCATCAGATCAACAAATAAACAAAATGCAGATAATGTAGTTTTTTTTTCAGCTCGGTCTTTGTATTCGATGCTCTTTCTTCTCCAGGCTCAAGTTGGTTGCAATGTTTTCATTTTTGCGAGAGTGCGTAAATCTCGGTCGTGTGTGTATGTGTGAAATGTGATACGATGTCATTTTTACGAAATACGCTCATTAAGTGTGACGTATGTGTTTGCCAGTATCGAAACTGCACTACATTGTAAGCGCACTAAAAAGATGCTTATACGAACACTTTTTTTATTCATTTCTTTTGATTCTCTTCGTTGTGTTCAATATTCATTTGCACTTCATTGTGCGTTGGTTTTTTTTTCTCGCCTCGCAATGATTTTGGTTGCTGTTATTTGGTTAAAGAAGAACAGCGTGTAAAAATTGCGCACTTCTTTTCGGAATACCTATATACAAATTAGTGAGTTGAGATGAGTTTTTGAAAGAGAGAAAATTACGGGAAAAAAACAGAACGTAAATGGTTTGAATTTCAGAGTGCAGAAAACAACATCGAAATGACATCAAATAAAGAAAAACACCACTCATTTCTTCGGCTCGATGAAATTCGTCGTTTTTACCAACATCTGAAAAAAACTCAGGCTCACTTGACACTGATGATACTTGATACAGAGCGAGATGGAAAAGTTACCAGAAATGCATTCACAGAGAAAGAGCATTGACAAAAAGTCGTACGCCCATAAAACCGAAATGCAAACGGAGAAATTACGAATTCAATCCACTTGTCGTTTTCATGAATTTATCACGCGACAAAACCAAATAAAAAAATATGTTTCAGCTTGCCTTTTTTCAACCAAACGATTTCTCTTTTTATACAGTTCATCTTCGTTGTACTATCAGGAAAGCGTGTATGTTTGTTGGTGTGCGTGAGTTGGAGTAATTCGATATGCTCATCCGTTTGTCTACCATTCAACTACTGGTCGATATTTAGCATGATACAGTTTTCTTTCATCTGCCCTTTTAGCAAAGGTTTTTTTTTGAAGATTGAGGTCAACATACGTTTCTTTTAATAACGAAGTGAACGGTACCGAACTGGTGTTCTTCGGTAAATAAATAGGTATTTCAGATTCTGATTTCCTATTGAATCACAAACATTTTTCTAATTCTTTTCATTTGATATTGATTTCATAAGCTCAAACACCACCAAATGATATATGATCTCAATAATCTAATGTCATTTCTGTCCATCTATCGAATATTACCTAATGCATTTACTTTTCGATGTTTTTCAAAAAAAATGCATCACGAAGAAAAAACGCTCTGCCAATGCTTGAATAAAAAAAGTGAAAAGTGCATATACACGATTCGATCCGACCCGAAAAGACATTTACCATCTCATATCGTATATGTTTCGAATGAGAGCGTAATCAATCGATCCGAATGGGCACCATATTTATTTTACACGCTCGATTATTACTTGTTTTGCATTTCAGATTAAATACAATTTGTATTGAAAATGATCGTGAAATTGAAACATTTTTATAAACGTGAACCAAGTTAAGGAAGTCACCATTGAAGCAATAAATAAATCCAGTTGAATAAATTGAATAAAAATATTGCCAAGATCTTTTGGTTTCTGCTGCTTTCTATCATTCTTGCTTAACTCTTTGCTTTTTTTTGCGAATTTTATTGAAAAAATTCAAAAATCCAGCGAGAAAAAAATGACATTCGCGCTCATTGTTGCTAACACGGCAGCCCATAAGAAACTTTCAAATCATGGCATTTTTTTTCTTCTTCGCCTTTTATATGACTTATGATTATTTTGGTTCTTTTCTTTTATTTTTTTGCACGCCGATTAAAATCGACTTTACATAATCAACGTGTGGTTTATATGATCGTTGTCATATCGCCATGCAAATTGTAGAACAATAATAAACTACGGGCCCGTATAATCAGAAGGTGTTTTTCATATCGCACCAAGTGTCGACAGAAGTGTGCATGCGAGAATTGCCACAAAACACCGTAACCAAAAAAAAAATATTTAAAAATATGAGTTGAAATGATTATTTATGATTGGATTTCGTATTGAATTGTTTGTTGATCGATTTCCCGGGTATTTTTCATCATTTAGTTGTTTGTAGCGGGCTGCAAGGGCTGAGACAATGCGATGCAATGCATTCATATGATTATATTATACAATGACCTCGTTAAAAGAAATCTCGTTGGAGGTTGCTTGCGACGATTTATGCACACCAAAGTCACAGATCAAAGTGTGAAAATATTTATAATTATCTGAAAATTTATATTTCTTTTTATTTGTCAGTTTTGATTCCGTTGGTTTCACACCTTGAGCTAAAAATAAAAATAAAGAAAAAAGGGCAAAGTGAATTCCAACGATGTTGATTCGATTTACGAAAAAAAAGAAGAAAATATGAATCGATCGAGGCATATATTTTTCAATTTATTTTGTTTTTACAAATGATTGAAATGCAACAATATTGGGTTTGTATAAATTCGTGACTATGTTGAACCGTGACTCAGTCACAACTTCGGAAGCGCGCAAAAAAAATATGAAAAACAAAAGTGAAATTATAAACTGGAGCGCCGTTGCACGATCAGCTGCCAGCCGCATATCTCACACTCAGTTCTTTTTCTACACCAAGCCATCATCATCGTTTCTAACCCTCATTTTCGATTGCAATCGCTCTTTGCGTGTCTCTTGAACCATTTCTTCGTTTGTACATGACTTAATGTTTTCGAATGAAAATTAATACGTGTTCTGCAAGAAAGGTGTGTCTGCTCTGCACACACACCATTTTCAAACCAGATAGATGCTGTTAAATTAAGTTTTAGATGTCAATGTTCCGGTTGAGAGTATTGCACCAGCTGGCGTAAATAGACCAACCCATTGACATGTTCAAAACTTCGTCTGACGCGTGCAAATGAAAAACTTTTTTTATTGAAAATCAACAAAAATATTCTAAAATCGTAGAACGTTCACTGTCTCCATATATGCAAACACCAAATTAGACATTCGAACAATGATTGATATATTGCCGGTTGGTTCATTTCATAACGCAATGTGCGCTCAACATTTCGGTAAATAAGGAAGTGTTATAAGTGCAGTGCGGACACTAAAATCTCAACCCCATTAGGAAGTACACCATTTTTGAACATGCTTTCATTATTATTTTCGAAAAGAATCAGACGCCGCCAGAGATAACCATCTGCATAAGAATGTAAGATGTTGTCATGATTGAAATTTTGTTTTAAACAATTCGAAGAACTGGTTCATCGACGTTAAACAACAGCCACCCAAATTGAAGCGCGAAATATACCAATTCACTTCCTCACATGTGCGAGGAAACAAACGTCTATTAAAAGTTATCAAACTCTATTTATTCCCCTTTTTTCACTTAACGAGATTGAACGACGGTTTGAAAGAAAATTGAAAGCACAAACGGATAATTAAAGAGAAATTTAAATTATTCATTTTAAATGAACATGAATCATACTTAATTACGCTCTCTCCCTTGGAGATATCTTAATTGAAATAATTATATATGCATTTTCGGCAAGAGTGTCGCATTCTTACAATTGAGCGAGTCTAGAACACTATTTTCAATATAAAAACACATTTATGAGAACGATTTGTATAAACGTTCGTAAAACTGAAATGATAATAATATCACAGCAATGAAACGACAACAACAATAACACATATTTTTACTGTCAAAATTTTGATGTCAAATGGTGTCGACATTGGTGACGGTATTTTGAAACAGACTGTGTAATCCATATTCATCGTATATGATCCTATGTAAAGTTCTATACTTGATCTAGTTCACATTGACGGTTCAAATCGTTTATGTCCACTAGCGTGGACATGGACTGTGTGTTTCTTCTGTTACATGTACGTTGTAATGGACAAGTATAGTAACATGGCGTCGTTCAAATAAATTTAAAAATCCGTCCACTCGTGTCGACACCATCTAGCACGGTAGTAGGGATTTCATTGCTGTGAATAATATAGATCGAAAGAAGAGAATTCTTAATGTATTAATTTTGAATTGAATCAGTATTTTTGTTTAATTTAAATCAATTGTGTGGAAATTGAAAATCTCTTGACGCCCAATAAAAAATCAATCATAAACTTACAATTCAAAATTGAAACTCATAAAAAAATGTTGTTATTTGAAAAACTAAAATAATCTCTTTGATGGCCCAATAAAAAAGGTTTAAAAAATGGTTGCGTTTGTGTTTATGTAGGTTATTGAGTCAATTCAATAATAATAAAATGCGTTTTATTTGGTTTATTTAATATTTATTCTATTACAAATATTGATGACAAAAGGGTTTTTTCCTCTGCAGATAATCTATCAAAAATTAAACAGAAATCAGTGTTTGTCTGCAGCAAGGTTATTCGCAGGTTTTTATCAACCGAATTTGATAAAATCAATTGTTGGCCGTGTATGTGTTTAGGATAACCAAACCAATCTATTCCAAAACTGAAACGGAAAAAACAAACCCAATGCAGAGGAGTGTAAGACGGAGTTGATAAAGTGGTCGAGTCAATATAGGTTTTCTTATTTTATCGATATCGCTAGTCAACCACAATATATTTGCTTTACCTCTGCATCATCAATATTTTCGCACATTCACGTTTCCTGTGTAGATTGAACCATAAAATGTTGGTAAATAGCCTCGCAATAAAGACATTATTCGATGGCCAAAAAATTGTGTGAAATACAACTATATTTCGCACCATTTTAAAGTTGCCATCTTCTGAAAGAAACATGCGTACAATAAACAAGAATGAAATATAATCGATCATTTTTTGTCTATTTGTTCTGGGAATCTTTAACGAAAACATAAGTAAACAAAACAAGGTACATTGAACGTGTCCTTTGAACGTTTCACAATAATAGATGGCAAGTACATGCCTGTCATTCACAACATTAGGTAAAAAATTATGATATGAATTGGCAAGTGTGAATGGTTAAAAGTGACCAAACGCACACACACACACACACACACATACTTGTAAGAGTAGCAGAAAAAAGATTAAGTCGAGTCGAACACATGCGTTATTATCAAACAAAAAAAAAAGATAAACATCGAAACATGTACGTTTGTTATCTCAATTGAGCAAGGCGAGCAAAGTCTGTTTGAAGCATAAATTGATAAAAATTGATTTGATTTTTGGTCGGTTATTGATTTTCTTCTTTTAAATGTTGATTATTTAGTTTAAAAAACTTTCTATTTAAATACAGTTCAAAGTTGAAATGATACACTAAAGGTTTTTATTTGTCGTTTGATAAATCGTAAAAGCAGCAAGGTACATGCGATAATGCAATGGAACCAACTAAAACTAGAAAAACTGACTGGTGGCTTTAAATATTTATCATTGAGAAAAGAAAACCTGAACCAAAATCGACAAGTGATAGTTATCGATGGCAACAATGTGCCATAGTTCATTTTGATGCTGTGTCTCTTTCATGTATGGCACATCGTATTCATTGATGATGTATTGTGCCGACATTGCCGTCTATCGAAATTATGTCATTTACATCAATAGTCAGTTGTCATTCGGTGTCCTATTGTTGACGGAATGAAGATGAAGTATGTTCGCAAAAATATGCAATTAAATTCAATGTACCATGACTTGTATCGGCCATTCAGTTAGGTATCGAGATTTTCCGAGAACTTTGATCAAGATCAATGTTGTACACTCGCTTTGAATAAATTGTCATTGTTGTGGTTTATTTATAGTTTCTATTCATAATTCTGAATGCATGTTCTGAATGAACGAAGTAGAAAAAAAAACTAACAAACACTGAACAGAAATGTTTTTTTTATTCTTCTTCTTTTCAACATCATTTTCATGGACTAAATACTTTATTTACATTTCGACATATTTTATCGCACACATGCTTGACACAACTTTTGTTGTGCTTGTTTCTCTTTCTTTTTGTGCAGCAAAACAATGTTACGAAAACGAAACATGAATGAAACTGAATCAAAGTGACTATCAGTAATTTCTTTGTTGGACAATTTTCCGTGCTAAATAGCGCAATGGAATTTTGGCTTTAACCAACGGAGAGAGAGAGAGAGATCTCATTTCTGATACGATAGTAGCTGTTTTGAAGTGGGTGATTAAAAACGAAAGAATACACATATGAACAACAGCCGAAGAAAAAATGTATCGAAATTTCAAAAATAACTATTCGATTATGTGTGTCGAATTTTCTTTGTGCATTGAATGTTAATTCAGCACCGACTCAATGCCCAAGTTGAGTTTCATTCAACAAGAGAATAAAAAAAACGGCTTATTGTTCAACAGCACTTGAGATGAGACAATACTTGACCGATTGTGCCTTGATGCCGCACCTACCTGTGTCATTTCGGAGAAATGAAAGCAACAAAAGCATTAAGAATAAAAAAACGAAACACTGAAAGAAATTATATTACATATTTTTGAATGTCGCATCGAATCCATTCATAATCTCTTGCTCTTTTCAATGCACCAGAAAAAAAATCAATATCGGCTTATCGATTCGGTGTCTTTGGTAAATGTTGATACATTTCCATTCTTTGGTCGGAGTCAATGTGTCTTCGATTCAAGAATTCAAACATTCGAGTTTTTTTTTCATTCGGCAAAGTGAAGCATTGACGATGTAATCATTCACGGTGATCGGCTTTCGAACACCTCAATTCAACTTGTGGCCGGTCATGGTATTTGTACATATAGAGTGCATCAATGCTCTGCAACCTACGAGTTTGTGTTTGATAGTAATTATGATTAATTCAGACATGTTCGCACATATACTCTCCTATTTTGTACAATCGAAGCACCGTTTTACATTGTGCTGGCGGGCTAACCTTTTATTATGCGTCCAAAACAGACGGTTGGCGCAATTTTTTTTAGATCAAATTACAATTTGATTTGCGTTACAAAATTCATTATGAAATGTGTGCTTGAAATACATTGGAATTTGAAAAAAATAATAAGAGAGAAATAATATTATATTTACATGCACACGCTTTCGAAATGCTATAATTCTACTGCACCAACATTGTAATCAAACACTTTGAATCTCTTTAATTTGCGAATTTTGTCGAAATGAGTTTCTATCTCTGTCTTTTTTTAAATATCTATTCGAATTTAACAAGCTTGGGCTTGAGTGAATGAGGATAATAAATGTCTGGACTTTTCAAATGCGAGTCATATGTGATTATCAACACGTACCAGCTGGCTACAAGTGATCGGACAAATTGGTAACGTGCATAAAATATAATCAGTTCAAAAGCGTTACACCAAAAAATATATCGGTTTATTAATAGATTTTTTTTAAGTTGGCAATTAACATTTTGTACCGTTTATTTCATTTGATTGTTGCAGTCAATATTTATTCGATTAAAATGAAAAGCTTTAGTTTTTATTTTATTGGTTGACCTCATTTGGGCAAAAAGATAGGCTTTTAAAGAACGCATTAGATCAATGATTAATTGAGATTTGAGCGTATTTTAATGCCAAAATGTAATTTATTATTTCGAAGAATCGATTCATTTAGAGGACCGTTATTGGCACCTGCGCCAGCCAGTTCCGAGTTCTCAATATCTTTTTCTCGGAACGTTTGAATCGATGGTTGCAATTCATTAAATGGCTACCCTCATATTGCACCTATCGATGCCAGAATGGGCTAGACGGACGGTAAAATGGTGTGCCATGAAAACGGTTGGCCTGTTTACTCACATCTTAATTGTAATCGAGCTCTGTGCATTCTATGAAAATGCGCCCATAATTTAATCACCCGTCTATGATCTATTTTCGACACGAAACGACGTGAACAAATAATATTTCTCCTAAATAACTTGTTAATTTCCATGAAATGTGTACGAAAAACGGATTTGTGCACCGTGTCGTGCGGCATTCCAAACTTATTACTTTTTTGTTCGTACATGAGAGATAGAGACACAGACACGAGATGCTGTGGTAAAAGGGAACTTGAAAAATTATTTGATTTTATTAATTTAAAATGCGAAAGTGCTAAAACAAATTGGCATGGTCGTAAATTTGGGTCTCGCGCTGAGAATGTTTGCGCCTCAATTGTGTTCGCGTTATTTCGCGTTTGCTATTGCAACTATTTGTAAACGATACATTACGTTCTCATGTTGTGTTCACAAGACACTTAATCACATCAAATTGTGTAAAAATTCTGTATATTCAAACTGAGTGGCTCCAGCCACTATAGTCGAGAGAAGAAAAAAAAACACAATGAAAAAACACACACATAAATTGCATTCTGCAAATTTCCAATTTGTTCTCGGCCCCGAAAAGGTGTGTCGCTCCTTCTCGCTCCATCTTTTAACCGGCGTTCGTTTCATAAAACTAATAGTGAAAAAATATATATAAAATGGGCGCTCGTAACCGATCAAGTGCATTATGAGTGCAATATGTCCATTCCACATACAATTCCTGACACCCGAACTGATCATTATTTGGTGTGAATACGTGCATTTTTATGGACACATAAAGTGCACACAATGTTATGAGGTAATCTTTCAGCAACGTACAATATCGCGCTCTTTTTTGCTCGTTCGCCGCTGAGTCAGCCACATTGTATGAACGATGACGACGACAGCGACGGCAGCAGCTAATGTCTAACGAACATTATGGTTAGGTGCTTTTTTTAACGACTTGTGGCACGAAATTCCGTTTTGTATTAGCAGCAACAAGTAGCTTCGAAAGTAGACGCATTGGAAACCGTTTCATGAATTTAAATTGAAATGAACTGCTACTTTCAAACAAACACATTTTGATTTTGGCTCTTTCTCTCTCTCTCTCTCCCTCTATACTAGTCACAAAACTCCCAATATTTGAATCGGACCGAGAGTATGCAAGTGAGCGTGTTTGACGGCGTAACCTATTGTGCAAGACTATACGTGGTACAATAGCGGTAATGAGCACTTTGAAACATTTTAATTTCTTAATAATAGATAACAAGGTGTTATAGCATTATCACCTTTACGTGGCTGGAATATAACATTTGGCAAATGAGTGTGCATGGTTTTTTTTCTCTCTACGCCGATTTTCTTCGGGCTCAATTCACAGCTTCATTTCCAAGAAAAGAGCGCACATTTTGGGTGATCGTCGAGACAATTCACTTGCACTTGCAGGCGTTGGTTGTGCTAAATATCACAGACTTGAATGAAATATCACGATGTACTATGAAATAGTACAGAGATTAACATAGTTTCTTTTTACCTAATAAACAGTGGGTCGATTTCATTTTTTTCTCATGAATTAAACGCTCGAAGATTTTTTTTTTCGTAAGACTTTAAGGTGCATTTCGAAAAATTTTGCTTGATACCAAAAACATAAAGTTTTACTAAAAAATTGTCCCATTTGTGTCCAAAAATGGCTACCGGACGTTAGAGTATTAGATTGATTACCTTTAAGGAATTTAATTAATTAAACTACATTGTTTTTGAAATACGTAGAGTAGGTTGCTGTAAGGTTCCAAAAATAATTTCAATTATTTTGCCATTTAATCTCTCTTGCGACGTAATCATTTAAAATTCCCATGATGCGATTCATGTATTCATTAAAATTATAAATTGAGTGAGTTTCAAGTAGTTTGAATTGTATAATGGCAAATCTTTCATCTGACCCACAAAGTGTCGGCAGTTCAAAACTTTTCGTTTAAACTGAACTGTCGGTTTTTCGGGCCGCTTTGCGATTGACTGTGTCGACACGGTAATTTTTTTCTGTGCATACACCCCCAAAAATATCCCATCAAGTCATGCAATTATATGCACGACGAACGGTTGATTTTCGGAATGTAACGAAAAAAAAACGTCCATCAAGTCATTTCAATCAGATTTTAAAATAAGTGCTCAAAACGAACCTATCTACACATTATTATTACTTCGTTGGTTGGCAGTGCATGATCACAATGACGACTCAAACTTGATTTTATTGCGACTTCATTTTGTTTCACGCAAATTAGTTTTAAATACCACCAACATACGACGCACACAGCAAAATATGAAAAACAACATTTAAGATTGTGTTCTTTTAATCTCTGGATATCTTAATTTTATGTTTTCGAAAATATGATTTAAGCCAGCGAAAAAAAGGCGATATGAAAGATCACAAAATGATTTCCAGCCACGCAAAATGCGGCGGAACGAATCGAAATCCAATTGCACTTGCCGCGATCGAAATGAATTCCGTTCACAGTATATGTTGAAACAAACATCAAAAGACACACCAAGTTCTTTTCACATTAAAAAGACGCATTTAAAAGATGGATTTTTGGGCTCGTTCGGCACATTTCACGTCGCAAGATCGTTATAAGTTATTTTTGGGGTCGCACAATCAAATGAATACAATTTTTTTATGCTTTTGCATCGTCTTTTATGAGAGAAGCAGAGCGCTGACGATGATGTATTGTATAAATTAATGGATGCAATCAACAAAAGTGCGTTAAATTTTTAAATTAAATTTATTTTAATTTGACAACATCAATTGCGGCCGTGGTCGATGTCACGAATGTTATAAAGCAGCATTTTGGCAAATGAAAATGAAATGACACGGCAAAAACCAAAAGAAAATCCAGAAATTGCATTTATACCACTCAACACATACGCAGAAGATCAGCTACTGCATCGGCAGAAATTTAAATCTAAAAAATCATTCGCATTCACAAAAGGAAGCAACACAAGAAAAAGAGATAGAGAATGATGGAGATTTACAGAAGGAGAAAAATGATCAAAGGTGCTAATTGCCATTCGATTTAGCACGTCTTTTACCTTTGGGGCCTTGCACATTATTATTTATATTACCCGTTCACCGTGTGGAAATGAGCCACAACGACGGAGAGTGAGAGCAAACGAGAATATCTTGGCGCAGTCAATAAAATAAATTGGTAAAACGAACACAGCTGTAAAGGTTAGAACTTTGGCACAACCACTATAGCTACCGAGATTCAAAGATTGATGTCGAAGCAAATTACTAACGTTCCATTCCCGATTAGACAATTTATCGATTCGATTTGCATGGTGTGCTTCTCTTAACTTCAAGGAAAAGAAACCAAAAGACCATTTTTATTACTTCCAAGTTAATTGCTCATCGCACTAAATGAGAACGCCCGCCACAAAATACCTCCCATTCTCCGTACATATTTTCTATGTAATACAGAAAAAAACCAACCAAATGCAAATTATCATTGGTTTGTCATAATTTATTATTACCTGTATTATTAAATAAAGTGATCGGCGATCAGTGCAATGCAATGATCGTAGTTTTTTTTTGTGGGTGCATTGCTAAACAGCCAATTGGTACAAAACAAAACCAAATCATATGAATGTAATCAGTTTTTATGACTCCTTCTCAAAATGGAAATTGATTTAAGCGTAATTGAATGTTTTTTGCATCAAAAATGCGAGCAAAGAATTTGAATTCTGAACTTTGACATTTAAGAATTTTTAAACGTCTTTCGCAACCAAGTAATTTACATTCACTTTTTAGGTGAATTTTCAAACATCATCCACTTTGGTAGCACTGGAGTTTGATTAATTAAAAAAAAAAAAACTTTTACGTCATTTTTATACCCATGGATTTTCTCCAGAAAACAACCTGATGCTAACTTATATAAATGTTTGTTTGTTTTTTTTTCTCGCTTAAATTCATTTCAAAAATGCAAAATGCTTAATGAACCCATCATAATGCTGTTTTGACTTGACAGCATGCAAAAACTGCGAAGATATTTTAAATCTTTATTTTATGAAGTGTGTATGGTGTTTGGCCATTAAGTGTATTGCGTCATTCTCAGCAAGATTCACTCGAGTTCATCATAATAATTATGACTGTATTGTATGAATTATTGTATGTAACTAGATGTTTTATTTGGTTGCATTGTATATTTATTTCTGAGCGTTTTTTTGTTGTGAATTTTCTCTCATCGAAAAGGTAATAAAATAGCATCGACAAATTACATCGCACCGTATTTTTCCAACCGGTTAGGTAAATAAGTATGTGGGCACACGATTCAATCATCATTATTATTTTGAGTTCATAATTACGGTGGGTTGTTCGTTGCGTTTCAGCATTCACGCTTTAATTTATACATATTCAAGTGCAAAGAGATTTAAAATAAATTTCTTTCCTTCTCCTTTTCAAAAAATAAATAAATAAATCGGTTCAGTTGATTTGGTTTGCGTGTGCACATGTGGTGTTTAAGTGTTCCTTCCGTACAAGCAGGCGAAAAAAAGAACACTGATATGTGAAGCGGGACTTTGGTGAATGTAAATGGTCTCAGTGTGTGCTCTACAAATTTACCAAAAATAAATCATATTTATGTCGCACACAATTGTCCTGAATTAAGAGTCCGACACATACTCACTGAAGTAAGTTGTATCTCCACAATAAATGGAATAAGAGAATTGTGTTGTGCAAAAATTGATGTAAATTATGATTGATTTTCTTCGTTCTCAATTAGCGTTTGTCTACAAGAAAAATATGGCGTAGCTTCTTTTTTTTCTACCTTTCATTCGCCGGAAAACGGAAAGTTACAGTTTCGGTTTGTGTGTATATAGCGTGCACAACACACTCTAAGCTACACTACTGGCTGTGATATATTGATATTCTAATTAAGTTGATTAGCTGATCCAAATCTGGTTGTTGTGCGATCCGAGTAATCTTCTTCATACTATCAACACTTTCGAATGTAATGAAACAAAACTGAACTTTCTATCCAATTACGCAGTCATTCCGGGAGTCTTTTGTTTGATTTCATCGTTTCGTCAACAACAACAAAAAAATTGTGATCTTCATGTGGTCAAGTTCATCAACCGCCATATAAATAAGCCAGAGAGTGCGAGAGAGGAAGTAAAACGTAAATTGTACCTGTTGGTTGTGTGTCGACGAAAAATTATGATTTTGTTTGTTGTTTAAAGTATAGCGTGTCTGAATATATATCGAATTGCACTCATTATGAATGTAAATTATGTGCGTTTCATTTTCTTCTTCATCATCGTTTGTTTATTTATGAAAAATTTACACGCACTGAGAGCGCTAACGAGCCAAAAGAATGGCAAACGCACCACGACCGAGATGTGAATTGTGGCCAAACAGTCAGATTTTGTACACATAATTTCGGCATACTGTGCGATTGCGACCCGTGATGTGTTTGTGTGTGAACCATATTTTAGACAATCTCGAGAAAGTTTTTGATTTAATCGAATTCGTAAATCAAAAAAAAAGCATGAAGCAAACGGATGGATTCGAGATGAAGAGCGAAGAGAGAGAAAAGTCGCCCAAAGAAGGAAATACAATTTAATTACACCCGAATAGCTGCTGGCAGCACTTGCATATTCAATGCTCACTATAGTCAACAAATTACCGTTTACCGCGAGTTGTTTATGAGAAAACGACGAAAAAAGAACATTGCTCGGGTCAAAACATCAGGTTCGACTGATTTTTCAATTAATTCTAGTCGGATGCCACTGGCAACTACCAAATAACAACAATAATTTACATCGTATTTTTCGCTTATGCCACCACGGCCGGAAAAAAACACACAGCGAAAAGAAATGATTTGTACCGCATTCGTGCGATCACACCGCAGTGAGATTTGGACGCGCATAGATCTTTTCTCTCTTAATTTTCGATTCTTTTTTGTGGATGATTGTTTGGTTTGGATTCGTTGTTTGCAACGTAGAGTGCACTGACTGCTTCCAAATGAACATTTTTTTGTTTTGTTTAATATTAACATATAGAACAGTGTCACGCTACAGCTGGAGGCTGCTTGACTACAGACACAGTGCAATATCTGATCATTGCATTTAATATACTGTGTGTGCTTTCATAGTAAATGGAAAACAGAAAACGCCAAATCGGATGATACACGATTTCAAACACTCTCAAAAATGCAACCGCACGATCGACTTTGTGGCCGAATGAAAAAAAAACAATTTTCAAACGATACTCAATCGGCGTTCACAATGGAATCGATGTGAATTAAGCTGAATTCGATGCTGTCATAAGAATTTTGCGCTCGCAAAATATAAATATATAATTAAATTACAGTGTTACAAAAAGAGATGTGAAACTCATCGCAGTGCCCATGTCCTTTTGGGTGTGTTTCTACGTACAATGAACACAATATGATTACCATTTAAGGTGCATTGTGAGTTGCTCTTTTGCAAAACGAAAGATGTGGAGATCATTGATGAAATGCACTTAACTGGTTGCGATAACCTTTGGTTAAAGATCAAATGAAACCAGTTCAAATGCAAATCACAACCCATTGTATTGTTAAAGTATCGTGTATGTGTGTAACTGGTCGCATTCGATTTTGATGGCACAAGATTAACCAAATAGAAAGTACGCGTAAAATTCAAGCCAAAAACCAAATTATATTACTACTTTTGTTATGTTGACAAGACACTGAATTTTGTTTTCATCTTATCGATCGAACCAATCACAGAACACTTCATTCCAAAAACATGATATTCAACACAACCGCGCAAATCTCAATCACCATTTGCAAAATTATTCCCAGAAACTAAACAGAAATCGTCTTTTTCTCCTTCAACAAACACGAATGCTTTCATGTAGAAACACATGTGTAGCTTGATCGCGAATCAGTGTTCAACGATCGGTATTCTGTTCTGCGATGACATTACAAAGGTTGACAATTATTTCAGCTATCGTGGACATTATCTCTATTCCATTATGATTATTAGCTGCTGCTGTTGCTTCTGTCGTTGTCGTCGTCGTCATTGTTATGGCTGGTTCAACGCAGCCACACGAACCAACATCTTGATACATACAAATTGTTCATTTGGCTTACATTTGAAAATGATAATTTAGTTTTAGTATTGAAAGCGGTAATTTTCCAAGGCATTTTGACAAATACGGTTTTGTCCCTAATCCTTGTGTCTCTCTTGTGCGCAATTACTTCCATTCGATTATTATTGCTTGAGTTAACAAGCAAATGAAGTGTATGTCTTGAAAAACGACATATTCATTGTTAGAAGAAAAAAGAAGATAACAATAAGCTGACAAATATACGTGTAACAACAGTTACGGTTCAAAATAGAAATATGTTTTCGGCATGAAGACAGTGTAACGAGATTTTGCTATACTTTACAATGAAAAATAAAACCGAATTTCAATGCTGATGTTATAAAAAAAGCGAATTTCAAGGCAGTTTGTATAATAGATTCAGTTGAACAATTGAACTTATCAAGTTTATCAGGTTAAATACCGCGTATACGAGAACGATCGAGAATTATGATTGCGAAACATGATGCGAATGAAATGTCACATCAAATCAAAGAAAGTGGAAACAGTTTTTGTTTTCATTCGCTTATTCTTAGGCGACAACAAATTACACGTTGAACCAAAAAAGAACTGCAAACACACAGCATCAGTAAAGATTATTAGTGATCGAGATAAGAATCGGCGAAAGGAAAATCGAAAAGGTTTCCAACTGTTAAATTTACTCGCCATTTTTGCACGTGATTCGAATTTTTTTTTTTCGCTCAGTTGTGCGCGTTGTCATTTCCCTTTGAAACGAACCACAGAAAACAAAATGGAACGGCAATAATCAACAAGAAATAAACAATCACCAATGGTTCTCGATATCAATTCGTTTCATGTAGTACACAACAGTTACCGTTTGCCTCTTTTTGTCCAAGTTTTAAATATTTTTTTTTTGTTTTTGTTGTATACGGTTTTTGTGTTGTTTGGTGTTGTTTTATTATATTTTATGCACATGCCGTGTCACCGTAGATTGTGGCACTACAAAAAAGACCACGCGATCAAATGTGTGTGCTCAATTATTGTTATTTTCATTAATAAATGGATACAATTTTTTCGCAACCGGAGTAAATCAAATAATGATATAATAATAATGAGCATAATTTATACACACGGGAATACATGGTAATAACTACGTCGAATGATCACAAGCGCGCATGAACCCAAAAACCGATCGAAACACAAAGAGGAAGCGAATTTGAGTGTCTGTGAAGGAGATGAAAGGAAAAAAAAAATCGTCGTGCAAGGAAAAATAATGAGTGTTTTTATTTTCAATCGAATTTTGCCAGAAAAAATTGAAATGGCGATTGTCTTTCAAATCAAAGATGCAAAGCTTACAATGCAAACAGCGAAAAAAAATATATCCATAAACACGCAAACTGAATGTGATCAATGCAATTTACACGGTATACGATGCACACACACACACACATGGCCACACTTTCGATGGTAACAAATGCTGAGATAGCGAGAGAAGTTATGAACTATGCCTGTTATGCAGGCAATAGATTCATTTCGAAGCGGTTTCTCAAGTGAACACGTAATAAAATATACTTATTTATTGGCTTGTGTCATATGTGTTGGTTTGCCATGGATGGTATTGCTGCTGCTGTTCGATGCTCAGTGACCATTTGAACAAATACCGATCGGTATGAAAATCGATTTACTTTGCTCATATTATGCCATATGTATTACCGCGTTGTAGACCGTTGTCACACTCGCCGCTTGCATTCATTATATCGCCAGAGTCTTTACATTGTATTCATAATGGTCATTCACTTTTTTTGTTGTATTTTCATTGCACTGCATCTGCGTGAAAATGAAAATGCAAATAATATATAAATTTATTCGGCTGACTGTTTGTGGCGCAACAGCAAGTTGAATTTTTGGGTTTAGACAAGAATAAAACAAAAAAAATATTATTATTAAACATTTAATAATAAGTTTGATAGTAAAATCTCTTAATAAGTTCATTTTCCATTCAATGATATTCATAAGCAATTTTGCATTGTCTTGTTGAATTTCCGTGCGCTTATGGTTTGAACACGATCATTGATCACCGTTCTAAATGATAAAAAAACTAAAACCAAACCTTCCGCACACAGTTCAGAGGCCCCTCATTTATGCTAAATGTGTGAATATAAAGAGGTAAATTATGAGCACATGATTGCATTATGAGCGAAATTTGTATTGGCAATAATATGCAATATTAAAATTGTCTCTGAATATATTAAAACATAAATTCCATTGAATAGCCCGTCTCATACCGAGCCAAACGACCATTAAGCCGCTTAACGAGTGTCTCATATATCGACAATCGATACACACTACTGTTATATAGCGTATTTGGATTCATTTTTGATGGCTTTTTATATGACTCTTTTTTTTGTTTGTCTCTTGTGGCTTCCAGTTTTATATTACAAACTACAAGCAAGAAAAAAAATTAATTAACAACTCTAGCTGTCTTGAAAATAGTCAACAACATTTTCAATTGATATTTGGTGAAAGACATAATAAATTGAACCAATTGGAACGAAAAATAGTAAAATTAATACAGATTTTCACACCTCGTTTTATTGTTTTTCGACTATGTTTGCTTACCTTCTTTTACTTCTGTTCCTCTTCTCTTCGCTTTTTTTTTCTTCTTCTTCATCGTGCAAATAATGAGTTTAAGAGACAAATATATTCGGGAATTTCTGAACATTTAACGAAGGGAAAATTATTGCGTAATTTTAAGAAGTGCAATAATAATAACATTTTCAAAGTAGTCTAAAGCCAATTAGCTCGTTTAAGGTTTGGGAATTTTTCAGCTTGGCCTTTGTCTAAACAAATGTCATTAGTATGCGTTTCGACTTGAATGCATTAGCATAAGGACAACACGTGTAGTATGGAAAAACCAAAAACTATTTTTTCCATTTCTGTCTTTCTTTCGTTGTTCTTTTTTCCCCATATTTCCTTTGCTTGTTAGTTTTACCTTGCATTCATAAATCTGCATAGGTTTTTTTTCTCTCTGTTAACGGGGGAAAGTCAATGCAAATTAACGAGATAAACGTAAATTCCATACAAATGCTATTGTTTGTGTTAAGAATCACTTTTTTCATCGTATCCTTTTGAATTCCATTCGTTGTACATTTCAAACTTTGTACTTTACCTGCTTGTGGTAGGAAAAATTCCCCGAGAGATGCTAGACAGTCTGGCGACTGGTCCAGTGAAAATGGCACTATCATCCATAAAATATGAGATAATAAACAAATTGCATGTGTACCGGTAACTCACCACCAGTTTTGCTGTATTTTCCCAGCACATGCAGAGAAAAATACCGAGAAAAAGGAACAGTGCAAGTTTCCCCCGCATCAAGTTGAAAAATTCCCCGTCAAAAAAGAGAGATGTGACACTTTCAGGTTCGGGAAAATTATTCACTTTGACACACAAACTTGTTTTATAGCAAATGGAACAAACGAAACAATTGAAGAATGAACAGTAAAATATTCAAATGTTTTGCAATGTGAACAAAAAAAAATCCCAAAATGATTTCACACGCTCACTTGCCGGAGATCAATAAAAGTTCCCAAATTCAGGCTGTTAACTTGATTTTTAAATGGCAACAAACACCGCCTCATCCTTCGGCCAAATTTGATCAATTTGAAAGTGTTTCGAGTGCAAATGGGATCAAACATAAACTTCGATATCAAATATCTTCGAAACTTCGATCGATCGATTAAAAGATGGTCCATGAAAAGTGATCAAGCGAGATTTGTTTGCATCAGAAATTTGTTTTCACATATATATAGTACGGTTGAATTTGATGACGTTGTCTTATTTTATAACTGTTTAAAATTCGTTTCGGTTGAGCGGATTTTTTGTGTGGCTCGGTCGGTCATTTATCGCTTTCGTTGATTTAACCGAGAAAAAAATGTTCGTGCGGATTTATTTTCATCATCGTTTTATGTAAACTCTTCGATTTGTTAGCAATGGATCTTCTTCTCTCTTCCTTTCTCGCCATCTCTCTCTCTCTCTTTCATCCGAGTAAATTTCATTGTCGGATCCCGACAATGTCGGTTGTTTTGTTCATTTAAGTGCGCGTATTTACAAAAGTGCGCAAAACGCATTTATATTTATGGACAACATGAAGAATGTACCGAAAAAAATCGAAATTATGGTCGTGTTTGGCATATTAATGAGCCCAGCACACACATCATTCTTTTGTGTGCCTTTAATCTTGTACGCAAAACGCTTTATCGTTGTTTCGACGATGAATCCAATTGCAATTCATCCCAACAACAACGAACAAAAAGCATACGTACAAAGAGAAACACAGAGAAACAGATAGATAGAAAAATGAGTGAGACAAACACTCAAAAACTTGTTGACGATTGCGATGCAACGCAAAAATCTGTAAGATAATAAAAACGCGTAATAAAATTAATTTTTACTTATCGAAACGCTACTATCGAACCAAATTCGCTGAACGCCTTCTTTTGTACATATATACACTTTTTTTCGCTTAATTTTTGATGATTTCAGTTAATATTGTTGTTTTTCTTTTTTTCATTGAAGTTGTGCATGGACTGTGTACAATTCAACAACCGGCCCAAAAGAAAAGAGAGAGATATTTATCGATTTTTTAAAATTTTATGGCAGTCATCAATTAATTTATGATTGTCGTCATAAAATACAATATTTTCAAGCGAAAATATGTGCAACGCTTTTAAAATTGGCAGTGCGCGTTCATTTCGCGTTGTCACATTTGTTTATTCGATTGGCTTTAAATTTATGACGAAGCCAATAAAAAAAACAAGCGAATCACATTCAATACACGGACGAATGGAAACGCAGACATGGCCAATGAGTACATATTTTATGTGAATTCTTTTCCTGTGATCACATTTTAATCATTTGTGAACGAATTCAAAGTGAACACACAAAACAGAAACAAGCTTAAAATGTCTATCCTTCGTTCATTTGTTGAATGATTAAAGTGCCAAATTTTATGTGCAATTTAAATAATTTTTGTTTTGCTCCTCCGTGAGACGAAGGATTACTTTTTAAATGGGTTTCAAATTCTTTTTTTTCTTTCGTGTTATCTGGACATTTTACGACTTTTGATCGGTTATTGATCTTTTTCTTAATCATTTTCTATTTTTGCAAGAAGTTGATTCAAATTGATTGAAAAAAGTTTACATATAAATCTGTGCAATTTTTAAGGTCTTTAATATTCAAATCAAAGTATTCAATTTACGGCACCTGCTTGAGTCATCACGAACCACTCGATCGCGATGTGTGTGATATATACTCAGCGGTATTTCTCCTCAAAATCGCAGCGTTCCGTATCTTATGCTGAATTCGCTTGTACATGCTGTGTGAGCGTGTGTGTTGAAAAGAAGGGGAATTGCGAATCAATGTGATTGGTCGTTAGCCACGTGTTTTCATGAGTCGCTTGCAAAAATTGATTTTGCAACGTGCTGCGGTGGGGACAATTTCAAACGATACTAAAGAGAGACATTCTCTCTTATAGCAAACTGATTTGAGAAGAACTAAGAGCATTTGTATACCGATCTGCGTTGGGTTTTATGAAGTGTAAAAAATATATAAATGGAATATGCCACAGAACGGTTTCAATTCACAAATCGAAATCTGTTTTTGTGAAGACACACATTTGGTAATTTAATACATTTTCTATTTGTACTTTATGGTTGAATGAAAAGATGTGCTTAAAATTGACTCGCGCCCAACGGAACGATCAATAATGGTGAAAAATCGGAAAAAGAATGATCATAAATAGAGCAGCCGATCATCATCTGTGAATGACTGTTAAAATTTGAAAACAACCCTTCGGCAGACTCTCTCAATTTAATGAAAAAACAAGAAAATATGTTAAGAAAGACATAACGCACACGGCACACACCGAACTTATGCGAACAGATGGCATTTTGAAGTCAAAAAACCGTCTGACTACTCATTACAAAACAAACGATCGAATATTTGTATCAAAACGGAATGCTCGATTCATTTCCTTCTTGACAATTGGCTGCCAGTTCAATTGCCAACCGGTTTATTGTAGCCAATCTGTTTTACACTTTGTTCTTGAGTCCAAACTATAGATAAAATAGAAGAATAAGTAATAATTCACTTCGCCCGCAACACATTTAGTCATATAGCCGATATAATACAGAAAATATGTTGCGCTCAAAAGAAATAGTTCCATAAAAGCCATGGAACCATTCAATTTTCATGTGGATCAGACACGCGTAACGCACGAGCAATCTATTTCGTGCCTTTTTCTTCATTCCTTATAAAAATACCACTTTATCTACATTCAACAACAAGGATCAAATGTGTTATTAAATGCATCGAACTAAATTTTACAACAACATACGTCCTCTTCATTGCGTCTGCAATGTGCCGCCTGCGCAGGGATGCGTGAATATTTTTGTTTGTTGATTTTCATATTAATAATTTTTAGTTTAGTTTTCTTGAAACATTTTATGGCCGGTGTTGAGTGAAAAACTATTTTGCTTAGAACAATTTTCTCTGCTTCAACACTAGGCAGTAATTAGCACTGGAATGTACTACATACACATGCCCATCTGTTTTTTTTAAATTCAAATTCACGTTTCGTTGACTTGAATGAGTAGTTGTCGCCAGTGCCAGCGTGAATCGGCGGTGTATGACGATGGGCACTCGTGCAAAGACAGGTGGTGCTAAACAGAACAGTGTACATGCTAGTAAATAGTAACACATTCATTCAGTAGTACATTGAAACTAATGTCCTTCGTTCGTAATCGACAATTATATCGAATAATTTTTATGACTTAATATTATTCACTTCAAAATTAAATTAAATTAAAATTTAGTTTGAAATGTCTTTAATTTGTTTCAAAATGCTGTTCAAATGAAGAAAAGATAAGAATAAGCCGATAGTCCACGATGCATCAGCAAAAACCATCACTTGTTAGCAGTATATCACCAGTTGCATATGCTCTGTTAAAATATATCATAGAGTAACACATTCCGTTCCATTTCGCTTCATTTTAAATTGTATTGGGGTACAACACATGTTGTCAGCCCGTTCGCTTCGTTGAGGGGGTGCAAGAAAATTTCAAATTAACCATTTCACCACAATTGAGCCGAAATTATACGCAGAACCGAAAAATACATTTTTGAACTCTATATTTATAAACAAATATACTTTGTGTCGAGTTTATTTTTGAAAAACCATTTTTGTGGATTTAATTGAATGAATTCGATATGTTTAAAAAAAAATATTCTATTTGAATTTTTCCAATAAAAATTTAAACCGAAAATTAATTTTTGTATTTAACAAATGGAAAGAAAAACATGGAATTTCGATTGCAAAAACATAAAAAATATAATTAATTGCTTGGTCCTGGAAGTTCCTTCAATCTTCGTCGTCTTTCTTCCTCTAGAACTTCCGCTATTTCCTCTTTTTCTTCGATTTCTTTCATCGCTTTCATCGATTGGTGCGCACAGATACAAGGGCTACCTCCCAAATTTACAGCCACATTAGCAGATTTTTTTCCCACGTCGATCCCACTGTTAACCGTATTTACCACACTACCCGCTAAGGAAGTAGTTGAGTCAGCTACAAATTGCATAGTTCCATCAGGATCTCCTGCAAAGTCAAAAGGAAAACATCCAATCGCAACTGCTGAGGCAAGAGCTTCCACACCTACTTTAAGGCCATTACCAGCCAAATTTACCGTACTTTTTCCTAGTTCGACACTTGATTTACTAACTTTTTTTGCAGTTTTTTTAGCGCCCTGTTTCATAGCCATCACAATTTTTTTTGCTTTTCCTTTAACACAAAAAATTGTGAAACTTATATTACAATAATTTCATTTCAATATCAAGCACTCAGATAGCATCATTCCATGTTTTGTATAGATCTATCTATTTCTGAATATTTGTTCAATATCCATTAATACTTACCACCGCCATTCGCATTTGCGCATGGAATTAGGAGCTGTGAAATAAGACGAATATGAAAGAATAGTGAATGTGTTAACCAAGGTCTCAATCTTTTGTAGAAATTTATAAAATTACCTCCAAAGTAATAGTTACAATCAAGAAAAAACAGAGAGTCTTTCGATTCATCTTATCTTCACGGAAAAATTGACTGACATTTTTTATCAAATGACTACGGCTTATATTCATTTTGAAACATAGTAAAATTATTCATATGTTCAAAACTTATTTAAAAAATTGTTTGCTTATAAAACAGAATTTTATATACGCAGAACTTGTTTTTGTAAATGTTGTTTGTCAAAGCAATGATGTTGTTACTTTTCCGCACACACCTAGTTTGTAAGGTAAAGTATTGGAATCGGTCGAAAAATTAATACCCATCACAAATGTGTTTTATGGGTGTTTTTGGGGCCAGGGAACACAAATCAAACGTTTTTTCGATGTCCGAATGTATGTGCGTGGTACCCTGTACGCTGTACGCAAAAATTTGTTAACACGATAACTTTCAAACAAGAAAAGTAATTCAAAATCTGACTTCACAGGATGATTGGGGTTGCCGAGGAATAGAAACCATTAGATTTTGAGCGACTTTGGCTGATAGAGTGCCGTGTCATGTCTGGTGTGATGCCCATGGCCATCCATGGGAAAAATTCAATTTTTCATCCAAAAGTGATATTTAATGAATACATAAACCCAAAAAAATATGTATTGGAGGGTTTTTTGGCACGAGAAAACTGAATATGAGGTTAGTTTTGTGATACAAATAATTTTCGACACACTTTTCATACAAAAATTTCAAAAATTTTGGATTTTTGTATGATATCGTAATGAGCTGAAACTTTGCACAGGTTATTTTACATAACAAAAATAACATTCCGAGGGTTTGAAACAAAAATAACATTCCAATGCATAATAAGGGTACCTTCCGAACAAAATTTGTGAAAAAAACCTCTGCAAATTTTCACATGATTACGATATCATACAGGCATTGAAAAGTCTATCAAAAATTATTTGTATCTCAAAACTTATATCAGATTCAGTTTTCTCATGAATTCATATTTACGGTAAAAGATACGTAATAAATGCATGTTGCGGATCACAGTGCGGAAAAGTTCATCTTACGGATGTAAGATATTTTATTTTTGAGAGCTATGAGATCGCTTAATTTATAAAAAAATAATAATTATTATTGGATAGTAAAATGTACCCAGAAACAAATGTGAGTATTTGAAAATTCCAATCTAAATTTTAGTAAGAATAACAGAACAGGAATTTTCCAATTTCACACCTGTTACGAGTGCGCTTGATATTGTTATTTTACCCAGTATTTTAGATTATATAAAGTAAGTTTTTTCGATATTTTCATAGCCGTAAAATACACAAATGAATGTATATCTTAATTTAATTTTTAATATTGGGTAATTCGAATACGTTCCCCATAATGAATCGTATTTTATTATATGTGCTATGTTGAATATAAAATACCCATCTTATATTCTGGTAGTTAACGTGACACGCGTGACACGTGTGCCTTTATATTGCACGCAATTCATCACTCAAACATGATCAGTGAACTGTTTTAATTCATCTTCTACGTGTTTTATTATTTATTGTTTATCTAAACAGAAAATTGTTCTAAAAAATATGTATTTTTTAAAAAAGAACAATAATTCAATAATAAAATTGTATTGAAATATAATTATGATATTTTACATGAATTCTTGACACTACGATTATGTGTGCGAAAAAAAACACTAATTAGTGATTCGATTTTTTCCGCCATTTTCTCTAAGATAATAGTTACAGTCCTCTCTCTTGTATTTTTAGTACAAGCTTCATTAACCTAATTACCTTTGCATTTAAAATTGACCTCAGCATCCATTTTTGATTTAGTTCACAAGTGTCTTTCATGCTGTTTGGTCAATTGCTCTTTTTAACGTAAAAATGGAATCTGGTGTGTTTATTTTTTTGATTTTGGCCTTCAGCCAACTTGTTACCCCAATTAAATGTAATTTTGTCGAAAAATTCAATCCATCGTCATATTTGAAATATTTTAAAATTGAATCAAATTTTGTCGCTTTAAACTTGGCACAGAGAAACATTAGTGAAATAGAAGTGAATATATTCCATTCGTATACCAATTTACAAAAATTACAATTGTCACACAACCAAATAACGGACATTCCATCACTCTTGTTCCTAAAAACAGAAAAACTAATTAGTGTTGATTTTTCTTTCAATCAAATTCGGGTGATTGATGATTTTGCATTTGCCGGTGACTTTAAGTTGCAGAAATTAAATTTGTCGCACAATCAACTTACCTACTTCAAACGAAAATTTGTAAAAAATCATTCAAGTTTAACGCATTTAGATGTTTCGTTCAATCGCATTACCACTTTAGAAGCGGACACATTTGACCAACTTCATGCTTTACTGGTGCTGAATTTATCGGACAATTTCTTCTTAAAATTTGATAGTAGAACATTTTCAAAAATTAACAAATTACAACATTTAAATTTGTCATACAACGATTTATTGGAAATTGATTCGGGCACATTTTCACCATTAAAAAATTTACAAACCTTGGACTTATCGCATAACAAATTGAAGAATTTGGATATCAATATCCTTCCGCAGCCGCCGCATCAAATGAAGTTGCTTTCGTTTGCTTACAATCAATTAGCAAAGCTTGACGGATTTACAAGCTCAAACATGCTAAATATGAAAATTATTGGCATCGACAGCAATCGTTTTAGTTGCGCATATTTGGATACATTCTTTGAATCAATCACATGGAAACATTTAGATTCAATATCAAAACGGATTGAATGCAACGAATTTTATAATATTTTTAGTTACAAGTATTGGGTGGCAGTCATAAACGAACCGAAAACAAGGCCCGTCGAATTTAACCTTTTTAGGGATGGTCCTGCATTTGCTAAATTTATCGCTGTCTTTTCCATAATATCTACTATCGTATACTATATCGTAGAAGAAATATTTCGAGAGGAAAGCGGAGATCAGGTTAAATCTGAGGTCGGCGGTTTCATTGAAAATGTGCAAACTACTGAAGAAGTTTCGGAAACAAACATGAATAGTGATAGCGAAAATGAAATAGATTCTTCCGTTGAAGTCATTGACGAAACCTTTGACAGTTTAATGGAAAACTTCAGCGAGTCTGTCGAAGAAATTATGGAGGACTTAGAGAGTATAAGTGGAAGCATAAGAAACTTATCTGGTAAAAACTTGGTCGATTCTATCGAAATTTTATCGAGCGATCATGATTTTTTGTTATTATGAGTATTAAACTAATTTCAATGAAGAAGTACAAAGCACATATGTTTTAGCAATGTATTATCTATGGATTCTTCATTTCATTTTAGAATGTACACTTTAATAAAAAAAAAAATAAAGACAAATTTTTTAATTGTTAATTGTAATTTTATATTTATTTTCTTTCATACATTTTCAGCACTACTAAATGAAATGTAGGTTATTGATTTAGTTCTGTTTTGAAGTTATCCGAACCATGTATGTTTCAATCACCTTATTGCATATTAAAAGTCTTTAATTGTTTCATGTAAAGATAATAATAATAAAAAGTAAAAACAAATTCCCAGAAACCCCAAACTTAACGTCTAACATAATGTAGGGAATAATCACGAATTTATCTAAATTTTTATAGCACATTCTTATTTTGCAGAAAATATAATCCCAAAATCATGAGACTCACCGAAAATTTGTATAAACAGTTATGAAAGAAAGGGATTTAAAATATTATTTTTCTAAAATGTTTATGAGTTTAAATTTCGTTAAATGTTAGTGTTTCTTTTATTTGGTCTCCACTTTAAAGAAACGAAAGATTTCGTTGACAAAACAAAATATGTATTACACCAGATGTATTTCATCCATTACACATATTTTAAAGTGCTGAATGCTGATGAGATTAGAAGATTAGACCTAAATGAAAATATATCATATCGTAATCATCATATTTTTTTCACTCTTCAAAATGCAAATAACTGTGATCTTCTTTTTTTCGCTATTTTGTATGAATAAAATATTTTCTGATTGCATGAAAAATATTTTTCTATTAATATCCGAAAAGAAAAAACAAATTCAAAACTAGAATTAAATTCGATTTCAGTATGCGATTAATTTATTTAGCTATTATTCATTCAGTTTCAATGTAAAAATACATAAAAATGTTCGAAACTACCATTACAGATTAGCTAATTTGATAATGTGATGATTGATTCCAAATAGTCATTCAATTAAATTGATCGTAGTTTGCATGAACCAATGTTTGGCAAAAAGTCATAAAGTTCGTGCAACTACTACTCTATTGACCCAGTACGATCAAATATGAAACAATCGACTACGAAGTATAAGTCTCAAATAATTTTGGCAGAACGAGTGGTTTTTCTATAACAATAAGTCAGTTTGGTGGAGTTGTGCTCTCGCTTTGATCAAATTCAAGTTAAAAAATGAATGGCAATAAAACCGAATTGCAGGAAAACCGAATATAAATGCATGTTAAACATGAAAACATAATAATTATCCAATGTTCACCGCCATATAGCCATTAGACATATACAGCATTATATTATTTATACGGATCATATGCAAAGCATAAATCGATCTATGCTTCACATTCAATTGACTACTTTTCGATGGTTTTGGCTCTTTTCGTTTCAATATATGCTCTTGCACATGTGTAAACATACACTGCGGAACACAAAAACGTCTTCGATGCATGTTCGCTTCGAAGAACACGCAACTGTTCGGTCAATGCAGCGCATATATGCACTACTGTAATGCCTAAAAACATACAGCAACGGTATACGATCGATGGCATCGTCAACATCAGTGTCTAGTTTGTTGTCATTTTGTCCATTGAGTTCGGTGTGCATTCGTTGCTCTTTTTTTTCCTATGTCGTTGGTTCGCCAAATGCTTCGTTATGTTCGACGGATTGCATTTGTTAGCATCGAAAATGTTGCTGCTCTCTGCACGAGTGCCTAAGCAAATTGGGAGAAAATCTTAGTCATTTACACATGCTTTGCAGTGGTGTTTTTCTCTCTCTTGAATTGCTTATATATGGTTTTTCGTTTGGGTTTATTAATTTTGATAGATATGCGTGTAACTCGTTAAGTATCGAAAGTGTTGAGTGCTGCAGACTCTCGAAACCAAATCTCCTACGTAGGTGGCGGAGATTTTTCTTGTTTATTGATGGCGCCAATCTTATGACTTATTTCTTTGCAATGAAAAGTGGCCAGTTGTGAAGCACTCGTATGAAAATGTGTTAGGCCAAAGATTAGGATATTGCGTATTTCGCCGCGACATTATTTATATTCTACATTGCATTGCGGTTTGTTGATCTCTTGTATTACAATTGTGCAATAAAATCGAGAAAATAAAACAGTTTTTTTTTGGGTTTGAAAAACTCCTTTGTTTGCCATGTTGTGTAATAATTTAAATCATTGATTTAAACACGACAGACCATTTTGAAATGACACAAGTCAATTTAAGGATTTGAAGAAAACCAAAGATCGAAAAAAATGAACGAAAAATGAAAATGCCCGATACTTCAATATTAAGCAATTTTCGATTGGTTTCTTTCACTTGTGTCAATTTCCTCACCTGGAGGGCTGTCACTTTCAATCATTTTTATGTGATTTTGATTAAACACAGTCACACTTAACGATTGATAATGATTGCCATATCATAATTTGTTCAATTTTATAAGGTACATAAAACTGCCGCAAAACAAAAACACACACATACGTACCCAGTTGTTGATCGAATAAATGTTTTTTTAATTGCGATTAATCAATGAACGTGGTCCAACACTCGCTGTTCCAATCGATCGGATGGAAAGAGAGAAAATGAGATGAAAAATGAAAAAAATATGTTGATCGGATTTCTTTTTATGTATTATGCGCTCCGAAGGCGGCCAATACGCAAGCGAAAAATTGTAGCCGCAACGAAACAATAAATGGTTTGTCGAACACAAAGCGGCGGCAAAATTCAATTAATAAAATTGTTTGCAACACATGTAATTTATTATGATTAAATTATAAATTATTGTCTCCGTTGAATCGACAACGCGCGCGTACACATTCGGTCGCCGCACAATTTTTCTTACGTGCATTTAACATTTTCGCATTAACTCATTCGATGTGTGTGTGTTTTTTTTCACCACATTCAATTTCATTTATATAGATCATGTTGGGAATTTGTTCATATTAAAGGAAATTGGTTGAACGGAATAGGAGAAGAAAAAAAAGTGTACACACACCACATCGAAATTACGAATAGAATTTACGATTGATTCGGCGACATTAAATTTTTGCTACATGTGCACCACTGTCTGTGTGGTCTGTTCTAAAGCATTTTTTAAAAAATTGCGTTCGAATCGAATAGAACGATACGGAAAAATAGTGTACAAATGTGTTAATGGGTGTTTAGCCCGCTGTGTCTCGTACACTGAACCAATATGACAACATTAAATAAAAATGTTTACGACATTTTCCATGAAATGCATATTTGAAATTTATGCCCATAACTGAAGACATACAAACCGAATGACTAACAATTCGATCGTGAACGAGTTATGAATAATAGAAATCACAACACTTCAAATGGTTCAAAATATAGACAGCATCGATAGAATGAAATTCAAGTGTTTTGCTCTGGTTCACGTTGACACACCTTCTGCACATAAAATGAAACGATACGAAGAAACCTCTACTGATAACTTTTGTTTCAAGTGTTAGACACACAAAAAAAGAGATCACTTTGAAGAAAGAAATGCTGGACGATTCTTTTTTGGAGAAATGAGAAAGATTTATGGCTTTGGTGATGCCCATTTCAATTTTTACCATTTTATTTTTGCCTTACGCATATCGATGAGAAATCGATCAAATGCACTTGACTTTGTGGTTCAAATTTTCATGCTCTTTTCTCTCATTTTTCATCTCGAATAACCAACCTTTTTCTATTTATAAAGCAATAAATTAGATTTGTGTTTCGTAGAATATTTTATGCGTTTATGCTGATTTTGTGTTTCAGATTTGATTGTGATAGGCGGCTGAACTCAAAATTCCGGAGAACAGTTTTTTTTTTTAAAAGAAAACAATTTTCGATTAGATACAAAGAAAGAATATGAACTAGACATATTATTCAAGCAAAGCAAAAAATTTTATGCGTTTTTTTAATGTCTTCATTTAACTTTTTTTTTTTATCTCGAAAGAGATTAGAAATTTGAGCCACAAATATTGAGCCATATCTTTCAAAAAACGAACACAAAAAAATGATCGTAAACGGTCGGTGACATTTAAAACTCAAAACGAAATTGTAAATCATTCTCGATTTGTTATGATCGCTCCTATTTTTACTTATCTTGGCCGTTATTCTGAATATCATTTTTATTGCTGTGTTTTCGTTGCTTGCTGTGACAAGTTTTTGTTTTCTCTTTCAAAAAGAATCAAACGATTTTTATTTTTGTTTTCGTCTGTGTTTTGCACAAAGCCTCTGATTTGGCACGAAAATAGATGATTTTTTTACCGATTTGATGAAATGTGAATATCGCTTAAGGGATAAGATTTGGCTTGACCCATAACAATTTTTCGATTGTTAACCACGAATTTGAACTGACACCGATAAATGATGAATGCGCTTGCAGTTGCGCATTAAGTCATAATTCTTCACATTATTATTTTTTTTTTAGATATTTTTGTGTGTCGATTCGATGATGTCATGCACTTTGCGGCCACCTGCGGCATCAAAAGGTCATGTGCACAAACAACGTGTATGACATGAACTATGCACGCTCCCAATAATATAATAAGAACTGGTGCAAATGACTGAAGAGTTTCACAAACGAGGAAACAAACTGCACGATAAAAATCACCGACACATTGAAATGGCACCAAAGGCGTCACGGTGCAATGTGAACATTTTGTTGTTTATTATCGAAAGATTAATCGAAAGCCATTCGTCAATCGATTGAGCATTAGTGCTTTATTGATGATACTTGCTGGTTGTGAAAGCGACTCTTACAAAACTCGTTCAAACCGACTGTGCAATCTGATTAATCTAGCGAGAGCAAAACAACAAAATATCAACGTAAATAACTCAAAATAAAATGAAGATCATTCACGGTAAATTCGAAGAACACGAATTTAAATCAATCAAATGAAAATAAGTGAATCAAGTATGTCGATTAAATTTTTTAGATAAATTGGCACAGACGGAGAAAATATTGCAATGATATTGTCGAAAGCCATTTGTCGGTTTTGCAAACGACATTATGATCGCTGAGATCTGAGCGCGCGCGCACAGATCACGCTGTACAATTCAATTAATTTGCGAGCATTTGATGGAAATGAAACTAAAAGACACCAATATCTATTTTACACCACAACCGAGATCTCGAACTCAATTTCAAAATGATTTAGGACGAACAAACACGTTGTCTAATCAAGATCGCTTACACAAACTGAGTCGTCAAAAACTCTGGCACAGACAATTCGATTTATCATCGTGCATTCAACATATTGAATGCGAGTGTTTGCGCGCGCACCCGACTCTTCTAACCGATTACGTTGCCTTCACCTCGTTTTGCATTCTAATCGGCAAACGAGATTTAATTTATAAATTTGCGCATACACCAAATAAAATAGAATACGGCAATTTTGCCGCAATGAAAAAAAAAAGAAAGCATAATATTCAATTGATAAATTAGTACAACATTTGTAACTGTTGTGCCATGTGCAATGTATTAACGATTTTTGAGATTGGCGCCTGTGATGCCTGAGTTGGTTTATCAATTTTTGCGATTAATGAGTTTTTGATTTCGTTTGTTTACGTTTTGTGATCGAGTTAATGCCCATACATTATTATTATTGCTGTTGAGTTTTCCTCGTTTTAAAACAAGCAATTGATTACTTCTATTTGGAATTACCAGCACTCCTTTGGCTTCACAAAAAACTGAGTCATAGGATTAACAACATTTTTTTTTTGAATAAAAGTAATGTTTTCCTGAATATATTCAAATTCATGTATTACATTGCATTCTCTCAACATATATATCGAACTCTTTACAAAAACTCTAAATGGTAATGTAATATATTCCCCGGGCGATTGATCGATGATCACCGATGATGCACATTTTTTATTATTTCAGGTATACAGATAAGAGATGCAGTGTGTTTCTGGGTGGTAAAAATGACAAATAAATCCATTAAAAGACAAACATTTGTTGTACATTTTACAACAATTTCAATCTTGGCCGAAAGCAATCAGTTAATATGTTATAACGATAACTGAATTTGGGTGATATACGGTATTTTCTATTGGTTATGAGATTTTCCATCGCAATAACAATCTCATTACTTGATTATATTTTTTAGTTTCGCAAATTTACCGATATATTTCTTGATGTAAGGAAAGGTAAGAAATGAGCAAAGAAAAATGAATAAAAATATTTGAACGTGAAAGAAAAAAAAAATACAGATTGATATTATTTTTACAACATATCAATTTGGGAAAAATTGTTCTTCATTTCAAAAAGAATTGTTTTCCCCTGATCGTACGACTTTAGTTTTTATGGTGACCTTTTCATGTAAGTGATATTTTTCTATGCATGACGTGAATTAACTCATGCAAATCATAAAAAATAATATAAACATGTTTGAATATCGATAGCCATTTGAACTTGATGTAGAGAATATTTGCTTATTTAATGATGCAATTTTTCATAATGTGTGACTCATTTTAAAATGTTTCTATAAACGATATTCAAAAATAACTATCGACCAATAGACAAGTTTTTACAGTACAGGCTAAATCTCATCCGGGTGGTCTGTAACATTTGTTCAATACGGTAGCAACTTGTTTATTAGCAACAAAAATAATGAATGACAATCAATAAAATCGAGAGGCATGTGAATGTTCAACAACAGAATTTTGTCAACAGGTTTCGGTTAGGAATTCGAGGTTATTTTAATGAGTCAATAACCGCAGTGCAGTACCAATCGATTATATGTATAAACAAATAAAAAAGTTCGACCAATGTACCATATGAATGATTGTTTGTTTTATTTTAATAGACAAAGTGATTTATCACCAAAGTAACAACCACTGCACACATATTACAATATAAATTCCATTTTGTGTTTAAATAAATTAAGTAATAAAAAAAATACTCAAAGAATAGCTGCTCAAAAAGGAGCCGTTATTGAATAATGACTGATATGAAAATTTAAATTTCATTCGGGTAAATCATTACATCTTAGAAGACCAGGTCTTCGATATATTCTCTCTTTCTCTGGCAATTCCCCGATTTCATACTGTTTGAGAGAGCGTAAGGCAAACTCTGAATGGCCACGGAAAGCAACACTCGCATCACGGCCAGCATATTCGATGATCACCTCGCTTCCGCCTGGATGCTGAAAATTTCATTCCTTTTAATTAATTTGATTCGAATCAATCTTCAATCTTTTATAATTACCCCATTTAAAAATTTGGTCACATCATAAACACGATCGTATAAAATAATCCAACAATCATCGTATGAATCGTGTTCGGACACTTCCCGTAGCGAGATAGTCGGTCGGCATTTTTCTTGTATCAAAACTGTCTCATCATTAGTTATTAATGTTTTTGATTTACTCCATCGTAACGTTCTCAATACAGTTGTTAGAACCTGTTGACCTTTTGCGATAATTTCAATCTCATTGATATTGGTTTTCGTTTCAATGTTATTATGTACACTTTTAGCTATGCACACACAATCCTCTCGGCAAATTATGCACGGATTTGATCGATATTCGAAGTTAGCTGTCGGTGCCATTTCGTTTAGTTATTTTTTTTTGTATTCAAAGTTCGTCGCTTCAATTAATTAGAATAATGTTTATTTTTCTTGCAAATTTGAAATTTTATCAACACTTATCAGCGTACACTTTTGTGTATTTTCGTTTAAAATAGATCGTTTTTCGTGAACTTTACTTAATTTTCTGTTCCAGTTTTATTTCAATATCAATTCTAATTTCGAGTCGAAAATTCAACAACGCTCAATCGATGCGATCTTGTTGAAAGCACAATTCAAGTCACACTAATATAAATTATCGCTGGTGTTTCATTTAAATATCATCTGTCCACGTCTACAATGACACTTTTATGACGCGGTGTTTGTTAATCATGATCGCCACTCGTCTAAAACATATGAGACGAAAGCAAAAACAAAAACCATCAAATTGAAAGTAGAAAAAATAGCATAAAAAGCCGTCGCAAGATTTCATATGGAAACAAGAACAAATCACGTTTATAATTGTTGATAGCAGTTGTACAGGGTTTGCGCATTGTTGTTGATCAAATTATTCACTTTTAACGCACATTGCCCTTAATGTTTTGCATAAGTTGCAAACCCTGTTTGCTCGTAGAACATATGGATTTTTATTCGGTGGCCAAAGTACATTTGAAAAAACAACTTGGCGCTCCAGATTAATTCCATTATGCTAAAATTGAATACCTTTAAATCATCTGATACGAAGCCATATGAGTATTAAATGTGAAAAATCATTGACATCGAACGGTGTTGCTATGTAATGTATAGAAATTTTACAGTATTAACAGATCAATACAACATAACATATTATTTACTAGATATTTGAGTAATATGCTCATTTTTATTGAGACAAATACAAACGAAGATATTATTTCAAGACCATTCCGCCAAATTTGCAGTTCAATTACATAACATTGCGGTAAACCAGAAGTTAGAACAAACAAGATTACCGTGTTCAGTACGTATTAAATTACCCCCAAAAGTCAAATTGACGTCAGTGACTCGAATCATTTGAAAAATAGAAACAATTGCATTTATTTTTGCTTTAATTCAAATATTCAAAATATTATCAATTTCTATGATGAATTTTTTCACACACTTGTATAAACTTTCTATCAATAAACCCATTTGGGTTTTTATAACACTGATAACGGAAACGTGACTATACTGTTTGTGCTATTGAAAACATCGTTGTTATTGCATCAGTAAAAGACGATTTGTCTTGAGAATAATAACATGCTACAAATATCGTGCAATTCTAATGATTATGCGACCTTCATATAGAATTTCACCCAGTTTTCATTATCAAACAAATAATAAATAAATAAAGGCAACGACGCAGTTTTTTATAATAAAAAAAGAAGAATAAGAATTTGAATTGTGATAAGGACCAGAATGATTTATTGAATGATTTTATTTATGTTTCGGTCTGTTTTACTCTCTAAAAATAAAAATAAGATAAATGTAACAGTCATTCGGACTGCTTGATTGATGTTCAGTAAAAAGCAGTGTAAATCTAAATAGCTCGATTCGATATCAAATTCTAAAACAAGAAAAGTTCAATGAAAGTCAATTTTATTTATTTCATACAAATGTGTGAGGTCAATTTTTTCCCTTTTTTATGCTCTTTATCATGTTCTGTTTTTCTTTTAAATTTCAGTTATGTTCGCAGCCATTTTTTATATATTAGAAAAATATGACGCGAAAGAAATGTACGCAATTCAATGTACGTATTACTTCAAGTTCAAAATACAAAAAATTGGCACAAAACAAATCACGCCTTCAAAAACGAAAGAGTTTTTGTTATTGTACAACATAAAAACCGTTGATAACTAAAACAAAAGCTTTCTATAGATAAAAAAAACGTTCACTGATCATTCACTTCAAAGGCATTTCATCAGCCGATTTTGATTCGGCAAGAGTTCTGAAACATCTTCGAATATTCACTTCCTGTAATCAATACTAATTATACTGATTTGCCAATTTGACTTGATAGAAAGTGTCTTATCATCAAAACAAAACTCGTGCCAAATTAAAAAAAAACGTGCCAAATAAAGATAAGAAAGATCACGGCTTCTTTTTTCTAAAGTCTATGTACAACATTTAGCAATATGTTGTAACCGAAAATGCGTTGTTTGATTATATTTTTTTTAAATGTTTGAATGTGATACAAATGATAGAACCCAACAGCTTTTCGTTGGAACTTTCAACAGCGCCATCTCGTGAAAAGTGATAGAAACTCCATTGAAAACATTGAATACACTGTAAAATACTGAATTTTGTATTGATGTTAACTTTTTTATATCTGCAAGAATCTTTAGTATAATTCGTGTTGTTCCAGTGAATTTTTAAATCATATTCAAAACAGTGGTACCAAGTTACCATACAGATTGTTGAATACTCCTGTGAGAGAATAAAGTAAGCCACAAGTGTATGTAGTGAATAGACTACACCCCTGGAGCTTGCGAATTAGTACGATGAAAGTATATGCGTATTGAATGTTGCGCAAAACAAAGGAGTTTCCTCGCTATACATAAATAATCATATATATATTTGATGTTGTGTTTTCTATGATAAATGTATTCATTTGTCCCGCTGGACTGCAGTGCATGAACTGTGCACATAGCTAGTATATTCGATAGCAGCAAAATGTTTTTCATTCGCCTGTTGATTTACATACCATTTTACAAACACAATAACAAACAGCTACTTGAAATGGAAGATAGAACAAAGCAATAGAACTGAACGAAACAAACGACCACAGCAAAAACCAAAAACAAACTCTTTTCCCTTTAATGGTTGTTTCTTCTGTGTTCGCACATTTTACTTGTTTACAATATGAATTTCCCTCAATAGAATTAGGTGGCGGCTGGTCGTAGTCGTATATTCATTTTTTCCATTTTCTCGTGTATGTTAAAGAATAATGGAATGCTCAACACGAACACAAATGTACACAGACTCACATCTATCGACTGCTTGTCGTCAGCATATACACACGCGTGACTTGTATGTTGAGCGCCGTTTTCCTCCCATAAACAGTTTACAATAACGAACACTTTGCTTTTCACTAGTTGATGTTTGCCATTCCATCAGATAGGACCGTTCTGTCAAGTAGCCTTTATGTTCAAGTTTAGTTATCGAAAATATTTGCCAACATTCATCATTCGCTTGATTGAGGAACCTGTTGTTTTCATTCGTTTCAGTTCCAAAGCACATAGCACGCATTTTAATTAAGTACTCAAAACTTGTCGTTCAATTAACAAAGCATCAAAGTTTTCAAATAATTTTAACTTGATTGTGTTTTACCACTTTGGTGTATTTTTTTTTTACTTTTTCGGAGTGAAAATCGTATTGGAAACTTTTGGTTTGGGATTTTCTTACCATATGCTTGGAAATTCAAAACGAGTTTCAATTAATTTCAAGTGTTTCGATGTTAAGTTTACTTCATTTTCTCGATTTTCAAGCATAATGATACAAATTGAGTGCCGATAAAATCATTTAATGGGTTTAAATTGAGAAAAGGCCGAATCTTTGAATCAGGTAATTCCACATTTGAATTTTATCATTTGAACTTGAACAAGCTCATTTCGTTTCAACATTTTTTTAGATAGTATAAAACGATTTTTGCTTGCTAGTATGATAGTGGTATCCTATATTTGAATTAAATTCAGTAGCTTGCGCTCATGAAATATTCATATTTCTGTGATAAAACTTAATTTACCATTGTGTTTGTCGACGTCCGATACAATGCGCAATTTTCCCAAGATTGGGACGTGGTCTGTTTGAATAGCATAGAATGACAAAGAGGAAGGAAGTTTTTTTCTTCGTTTACGATTAAAGAGAATTTTTGATAGATTTAGATGTGTTCTGAACAAAGTTGATGGCCCCCGAATTTAATATCCAAACATATGGTTGAATGAATGGGTTTGGCTGCAAAATTTTGAGTTACGTTATTCATTAGGCCGTATGCCTTTAATCTGAGCGGGTAACGAACAATTTTATTATCTCCACAGACATTTCGGCAAAAATTAAGAAAAAAAACCACAACGAACGCCAAAATTGCATGAGACCAATAACGCAATTTTATGTCTGTATTTAAAGGTGTGATCCAGTCTTAAACAGAACATGAAATTTTTGAATGATTTTATGGCTCACAATAAAAACCTCTCATTTCATTTTCGTATTTGTCTGCTTGTTCTGATGTAATAGAAAACTGTTTGCACAGTTGTCGATGGAAAATCCGCATGTTTGCGTACGAATAATAATAATTTGCAATAAAACCCAGATAAACCGAGACAAAGGTTAAAGTGAGCTTGAATCATGTTGTTTGCTATGCTTCTCCTGAGATTTTCACGCCAAATCCTTCTTATATTTAAACCATTTATTCTCTTTTTCGCTGGCACTTCTCAGAAGCATACAATGCAGGACTGTCTGTCTAAAGAAAGCTCAATGTGTGACGGCAAATGGCGCACAAGAATCAGCACAGGTGATTTGTACCATGTTAAATTAAACGGGACAAGCAATCACCGTAAAACGAACAAACTGTAGTCATATCGTATTTAAAGTTAATGGCTTGTGTGATGCGTTGCCATTAGAAAAGATTTTCCAATGCCGTTGAGAAAAATTATCATCATGAGCAATTTTCAAAATTAAATGTTATAAGTGGCAATCACATCAAATTACAATCAACAATATACATTTTGTTGTTTCGACAATGAAAAAAAAATGTACTGAAGAAAAATTAATTAACAAAAATAGAAATTGCGTTGTATATTTGATGTTGAAAGAACAGTATTTTGCTTCCATTTCGCATGACAATAACAACAAAAGGCTTAATGGCGCAGAGGCTATGCAAATGATGGGATACTTTTTAAAGAGAAAAAAACCATCAAAATCAATTTTCTTTTTTTAGCGTCTAGCTAAATAAAAAAAAACATAAACTCAAATGGAAAAGTGGCCTGTACTATGTTGTGTACAGAGAATTTATTTTTCCATGGAAAAACGATGATAATAACCAACGAGTAAGTTATATTGTAAACAGTGTCCTTGGTTCAGAGTTAAAACATTGCGACGATCTAAACTGCTGAAATGATCCGGAGCACTTATCAACAATGGTGTAAAATACATAACATTAGAAGAGCTATTCGTCTTCTATGAACATTATTTGTCACTCATTGTGTTGGTGTTTATTATAGCGATGATTCGTACAATAATTTTGAATGGAAAAAAGGGCGAGGTGCTTTGAATAAATGAGGTTCTAAGATTTGTTGTATTAATGACATGTGCTAAAGGATTTTTTTTATATGTTACGCCTTATTTCATTCGTCAAATCGCTTTTTTCATTGGATTTTTGACGATTTTATGAGAATTTTAAACTATGTTTCAATGGACTTTTATCCTCTCGGTCCATTTGTGTGTGGAAACGCCTATTATGTCATAAACTATATCGGTGGTAAACAAATTGAAGAATGTCATAGCTTTAAAAATATTTTTCATCAGTATTGCTTTCAGTAAAATTATGCGAGGAACAATTGAAACAAGTACTAGAGCAAAAATGAAATGAAAAATGAAAACGATTTTGGGATTTGTCTACATTTTACTCAAATGTGTCCTGTTGAGACTGAAATAACGTTGCAATTGTTTTTGACCCGTTTTACACGCTCAGCGGTGTATGTATAAGAAAGAAATCTTGCATGCAAACAATATATTCTCTCCCTTCTATTGATTGCTTTTTTTATATTTCGATCCTTTTCGATACATTTTTGATGTAATATTTCTCGAGAACATGTCAAGCTTTCAAAGTAGATTTTCTGAATCAATGAACGTGATACTTTTAAAGCTCCCGAATTTTGAATTCGAATGATACGCGTGGCCAGTGAACAAAAATGATTTTATGAATTTTCCATAAATATGTCGTATTACGTTCAATAACATTAATTTGCATAATATTCGTAATAATACGTTGACCACACTATGTGGTCATCTCTTATAATGTTATGACAACATTCTATTAAGAGAAATATGATGGGAGAACAGACAATATTGTGGTTTATTTTTTGGTTTTCATTCTAGTTTCAACTGTTAACTATCAAATGGAACATTTCGTTTGAAATTTCATTTTCACTCGAATTCAATCAATTTGGTATTTTAGCAAAGCAATTATTTAACGAACCAGATGAAGAAGAAAATAATTTAATTTAATTGATGGCATCCTTGACATTGAGCATGTTTTTCTCTTTACTTTCATCTCTTCTTGAAAAATAAATATCCTCTTTTATAATTTCTTTTCTCTCATTGCACTCGTTTTTTTCGTGGTTTCTTTGTTCTTTCATTTCGCTTTATTAGAGGGAAAAATATTGCGACGACCATTTCACTGAATGGACGAGGGATAATGAAACGTATATACAAGAAGCAACCCCAAAGATCGAGATATAAAAACCAAATTCAATGTTTAAAGCATATCTGTACAAAGGCCACGAGATGATTCTTTGGTTTTCACACCATTTATACGGTAAACTTCGCACTTCGAAAAATTCAACATTATTCACTCTTTTTTAGTTGGAAAACCGCATTTGTAACACTAGGGGTACAAGTACATGCAATTCATGCGAATTTTGTACATAGTTGCGTATGCTAGTGAATATTTCATGTTGAATACATATGCGTACAAATTGGGGCTGGCTACCAATGAAAGTGCAAATCTTCATTAACGTTAACAATTTTTTATAGCGTAGATCTGGCAGATAAACAAGAAAAAACATTCATGATTCAAATGAATTTTCATCGCAAATATCCCCTAGGTATAACATATCCATCTGCTGAGAAGATTCTTCTCATAGGCTTTTATAAAAACGAACGTTCTGCGCAGCTCTCCATTTGATTAAATCGACCTTATTACGACCCTTTGTTCAAAATACAGTGCATGCAGGTGGGGTTTTGTGAAAATCATTTTCTTTCATTTCACTCCATTTTTATTTTTCTGATTTTCAGTCCATTTTCATCATCATCACGAACTTCCAGCGCCAAAATGCTGAATCATTAAATATGCTATTGTTTTTTTTTCTAGTTCACATTAATCGACAGCGCAACAAGTTTAAATAGAAAATCGAAGTACCATAGCTTGAGTGCATGCGATATTTGAAAAAAAAGATTTTACATCAAATATTGTTTAACAAATATTACACTCCCTTTTATAAAGAGTTGGTATCAGGCTGGTACTATATATATTGTCAACATTATGCTTTGGGTATTATTCAAAAACGACATTTTTAAGCTCGGATTTTGATACTACCATAACATACAGCACATTGTGTTAGGTTCATAAAATATAATTCAATGTTAAGCATGATAGGATATTCAAAAAAATTCTCTATGACATTGAAATTCTTTGAACTGTTGACTTTAGAACCTTGTACCGTTTGCAGGCGTCAAGCTTTTAGCTAAAATAAAAAACTTTTTCGACTTTATTCTTAGAGAGCGAGGGTCCAATAGTAGTAATTCAATTAGAAGACTTTTGTTGACGTTGATTGCGCAATAATTCAAAGCTTTCAAACATATAAACTTTTCGGAACTCACTCCTCGCCGTCACGAATCACGTTATTTCAAAAGTGTATCATCATTACATTATGTATTGTATGGTCGAACATTTGTTTCGAAATTGCGTTGCTAACTGTCTATTAATGTAATTCTGAAGCTTAATTCTTCTTTTTGTACCTTTTTTGCTATAAAAGATACACGTCCCGTACAAATTGCTCGAAATTTGGGACAACATCATTTTTTTCTACGTCCGATCAGGGAGAAACAAATTAGATTAATCTATTTTTATGTTCCATCATCAAAGTGAATTCTCCCTGAAATTCTTGATAAAGCCAAGTAACAAGCACATATAAAAATATTATAAAAATAGCTTCGGTTCGCTTATAGAATACATTTTTGTATTGGTTTCTATAGAAAGTGACAGAATTCAATTTTGAATTCAAATGTAACTTAAATTTTCATACAGACAAACCTGCAACGCGAGTTGACAGTGTTTTTAGTGATTACAAAACTATCCGAACAAATGCAAAGCAATTAAATTTTAATTGGATTTTCTTGTTCACATTAATCTGAACTAAGCACAATAATCGATTTCATCATCGAATTAATTTATTCATGATGTTGATGACACAATATGACAAAGTTTAAATCAACTCGCCGAACGGATTGGTGCTTTCGATACAGGCTATAATATCCGTTTCGAACATTTGACACGTTCAGTGGACTTAATACATTCACAACAACATTGTTTAATAATTTAATAAGACCAATCCTTATCACACTTTATGCCATTGCTTCTGAAACACACTTGAGAAATTGACCAAGAATGGAAATATATTAGAGGGTGTGTGTAACAAATACGAAAATTGAAATTAATATTTGATTTTGTGAATCAACAAATAGAGATTGGCACAGCAGCTACCTATGACAACATATAACTACGTGCCCACTTTTCGGGGTCGAAACAAGATTTCAAATTCATCGGATTCAACTTGATAAGATAACGGTTTATCGATTTTCATCTTGGGTATCTAACCATAACCGTACATAAATTCATGTTGATTATTTTATGGTTGGAGGCATTTTCTGACAATGTGTTTTTGTTATTGTTGCAAAATAATTTGTATTTTGTTTACGATGTTCAACAAATTGCGTGAGAATGATGCTGAAGGAGCGCGAGTTTTTTTTTTGTTCAGCACATGAGACATCTCAATGTATATGAGGAGCGTGACCTAAGCGTTTGAGCACGCTGCAAAGAACGTTGCTCCTAAGAGCACGTGGCACCAACCACTCAAATTTCGAATGAAAGCACATGGCTCCTCTGCAATTTCATTTTACATTGGCATCATTGGATGCTGTCGTACATTGTCTTTATATCGCGAAAACTCCACAGAAATTCATGCATGACAACTGCGAACATCACGCTACTGTAAGACAGGTGAATTCAATTTGAATGAGAAGATTTTATTATGACGCATGTATGAACAAATTTCGGTCGTACGCATTCCATCTCTATTCACGCGTTTCATCAACTTGAGCGGAATGTATTCAAGACAAATTCCTCGTTGAGCTCATCTAATTTACTCCGAGGCTAAAAATTTATTCGAAAGCAGCTTTGATAGATCCTTTTATTTGAACCGACCGTGCTGAACAGTTTACACCTCGATTTGACTAAATCTTTGTTGTGCGAAATGACATTTTCCTTGGAACGTTTTCGCAAATCGTCGATTGGATGTTTGTCTTGGTTTTTCAATGAAATCATTTTTATTCATATCGATTTTCATTGGAATTTATTATCTTTATTGTTCGGAGAACCAAACATATTCTTTGAATTATTATCAATAATGATAAATGTTTGAAGGTTTTCTCTCTCTCTCTCTCTCTCTATCTCCAAGCTAGCTATCTCGATCTTGATATTGAATGAGATACCACTTGTTGTTGGCAGCAATCATATCAATGATTGTAATGAAACGGACGCCGGCCATTATCAATTCTACCAACAAATCGAAGTTTTAATGAAAATTCATTCACGAAACTCATATATATTCCGTTGTATTGTCCGTAGTTTGAATGGCAAATGGCGCTCTTATCTTATCAAATTACGTCACATACACGATTTTCCTCACTTCTCACTTTTTCAAATACATGTTTCAGCGCTGAAACCAAGTAATTAGGACAACTGGATTAAACAATGCCAACAATTGTCGACATTATTGTCGAAGTTTGAATAAAAATATACTGTCAATGCATTTGGTATCCATGTTCAATTTCGAACACCCCAAGGTGTTTTAAAAAATAAAATGAACAAGGACGTGCTTTCAGTGCGGTAATTAGTTGAATTTTAACACATTGTGGCGATTCAGGATCGTGTAGATGAAACTCAGTGGTTTCGTTCCTTTCACTGGTTCCTGTACCAATTTTGAAACAAACCTTTTAACACCTGCTGAAGATGTATCTGCTACACTATTCCAAATAAACATACTGTGCAAAGCAACAGTGTTTTCATTTGAATTACCTCGCTCTTAGAAATTTATTGATGGGATTTCAGCTGAACAAGCATGGAATACGTAAACAATGGTGTTTTCATTTCAGTGTTCCAACATAAATTTGTAACTTTAATCGAATCGTTCGATGGAGATGGTGGTGGTAGCGAATTTTATTGATGAAACAAATTGGATGCACCAACATAATTATTGTATTATGTCGAACTCAATTTTTGAGAAAAAAATTGTTAATTTTATTAATATGAAGTAAATATTGTTACCAAAACCTGAACATTGATTTGTTAGTAAGTATTATTAAATTATGAAAATTTTCCATTAAATTGCTCCACCTGTACTTCATTTTTCCATTTTATTATTTCTATTGATTAAATGGCTGCACTTAGTATAGTATATGCATAATATCTGAAACTTGGGTCACGCAGTTAGCAAATCATGCAAAATGGAAGTTGCATTTTATGAAACAAAGCGCGGTGAATGGAATAAATTTTCGTAATATACTGTAGAAAACTAATTATTTGGTTCCTGCAGTCTGTGTCGCGCCATGGACTCTGCTCATGTATGTGTATATTTGCCATGACCCAAACTCAAGATATATTTTGAATACGAAATGAGAGAACGTGAACTTGTGCACGAGTTTCAGTGTTTTTTTTTTCGATCCATATGCTACCTGTTTTAAAATTGATATAAATGACCGAATAGATTGAGCGAGATTGAGAAATAATGAAAAGATGAAGAAAAATCAGTGTTAAATATGTGTACTGCCAGTCAAAAATCATAAGCAAAAATGTATATATTATATTTAACTGTTTGAGTGATTTTTCGTCTTTTGATGAAGGGCGGTTATTTGTACTCATATGAACAATTTTCGATATCAAAATTCCGACTCGATGTAAATGTATATAAGCGAAAGTCTCTTTGAACTGTCGCTGACGAAATGGGATTCAACATGAAAAATGTTTAAGTATTCATTCGTTAGTCAAAAAGTGTAATATAAAATGTAACAACGCTACTGAATGCTTTGATATTTGAACTGCTTGCCTTATTAGGAACGAAAGTGATAAAATGATTTTATGCTCAAGACATAATAAAATAATCAGCGAAATTCATGGAAGTGTGGCTTTTTTATCATTATTTTCTGTTTTCTGCGCGAATTTTGTACATAGTATGTGAAATTGAGTGGGTGATATTACCATTCAACCCTATAATTTACTTCGTCTCTCCCTCTCTTTCTCTTTCCAATCAATGATAATCACACGAGTCTATAACGAAACACCGTAAACCAATCTTCCGATAAATATATTTTGCACATAAAAATTGTATGATGTGTGTTAAGAAAAGAGTGTTGGACATCTTACGTATATAGCGACTTTCATCTCTCTCTCTCTCCACATAATCATGATGACAAATAACTGGCTATCCAATAGAATCAGTTGATAATGAACGCACATATAACACAAAAAACCTTGAAATATTGATGTGACTTTTTCTCTTCCTTTCATACGGTGATGGTGTTTTATATGAGCTCGTTTGTATCTTGAACGGTGGAAAATGCGAACCGTTTTTCTTCATCATTTTTTATGCTTCTATCTAACATATCTTCTAAATAATTCACGACCGTACGTCACCCCGTCATTAAAATTATGTTCCTTTGTTCTGCACACGGCTGTCTGAGTGTCGTATAGATCATGAATCTATTCAACCATACACCAAACACACATCATCTTTATTCCCCGTGCAGTGTTTTTCACTTTAATAACAAGCTCTTATGACTCTATATAGTATTATGGTGATGATGAAATTCCCATTTTCAGTTTCATCAACGCAACAGAGTAATGCAATAAAATGAGGATAGACGCGAGTGTTGGCTTCTTGAGTGACCAAAAAATAAAAACAAACTTCTGGATTGTACCGATTTTCGATTGTACCGATTGTCGAACATTGTTGAATGGACTAAACTTAGCCAATTAGCTGTTGATTTGATAAACACAAATTAAATTGTCCATCACCATTTTGTTTGAATTTTATTTGTCAGAGTTTTATCTCTTCATATACTAAATCCTTGATGTGAATCATTAATCTTGCTTCGTCGCATTCGATTCGGATGTGTACTTGGTTGGAGTTGAAAAGTTGGCTCTTTGGTTAACCTAATAAAAAAAAGTCGCTGATCGTGAGCGTCTTCTGTACATTTTGTGCAAGGATTTTCATTTATTTTTCATCTCCATGGAGAGATTGACGTCCAGTATACATATAAAAGCTCGTATATGTTTTATTTTCCATTTACTATATGTGAAATGTTCAGAAAAAAGGCCGCCATTGTAGCAATTACAAAGAAAAGAAATATATTATTCGCCACTTGTTTACATGTTGACCTTTCGTTCGGAAAGTGCAATTCTCTTGAATCGCAAATCCTGTTTTGAGCTACTGAAATGCTGATTTTGCGACGAACACAACGAGCCTTCAAACTGAAGTTACGCAAAAACTTGAAGACTAGCGAATTGAAATAAATTGCGCATTTGTGAAAAATCTACACGAATTGTGCTTAAAAGCAATGGATCACTTATTCAATGGTTCAGATGGTGAAAAATCGAGCACTTTTCCATTTCAAATACGAGTTTTCATGCTGAATAATGAGAGAATAGCAACAGTTAAGCTTTTTTGCTTATGTAAAACTTTGTTTGTTTGCTGAAATGATTTTCTACACGAACAGATGGAAAAACGCTGGAAAAGAGGTACACACAGACAAAGAGAGAGAGAGAGAGAGAGAGAGAGAGAGAGAGAGAGAGAGAGCGAACGATATGAATCCAAAAGATTCGATGCGTTCAAGTTAAAATGGCGAACAGAACCAGAAGCAAGAGCAAAAATAAATACAGACTTAGTGAAAGATATGTACGAACGTGTAACAAGCATTTGACTGTGCACTTGTGTCAATAAAAATTGAAAACTATTGCGCATATTGTAAAATAAGTGCAATTCAACATAAATATAAATATTTATTTGTTGCGCTCGCAATTGTTGCCCTTGGTTATGATTATTGCCATTTCGTCGTATGCAATTTTATTGCGATCAAAATTCAGCTGAAGACGAGAAAACATCAACATTGTACTACCCCTTTTCGCAGCTAGTTCAATTTCATTTATTGATTGAATGGCTTACCATGTTTGGTCGGATTCCGGTTAAATGAAATGCCATCCGACCATGGTAAATGAAAATTCTCGCACAATTTTCACTTTCGAAGCAAATTAGCAATCATTCCGTACACGTTTCGCTCTGTATGAACTTGCACACAGAAAAAATGAAATGAAACATTGTTCAAGATCTAATATCAGATATAGCAACATAGTTAAATCCAATAAAACTTCGTGCTGCAATGACATTAAAACACCAATCAGACATGATGACATTTTACGTTTTTATGTCCTGCAACTCTCGGATACGAGGAAAAAAGGGAAGAATCACTTCATTTATATTGAATACGATAACATTCATTTTAAACGCCATCCCATCAATCTCGACTTTGGTCATTTGTGTGCGTTGGGTTGAATAAGTCGTTTGTCGTGCATTTTTAATGGCAATGCCATGATTCAATGATGAAGCATTTCGAAGTTATTTTGATTTGCAATTTGATATATTGACTCAAAGTGTGCGAAGTACACAAAAATAAAAAGAAATCGCAAAAAGGATATCCATTTTGCATATTGACCATCATTTTATGATGGTTCCTTTGGCAAAATTGATTGATTATCAGCTCCCCACAAAAGGAAGATTTATTTGCTAGTCAAAATTATTGTTTGAAATGATGCTCTTTCGAAATAAAGGTTTTACTCTAGAGCTTCAATAAAAGAAAATGTTCGCATTATGCACAGCCGGATCTTTTGAAGATATATTAAATTTACATGCTGAATTTATTAATGTGATTTTTGACAAAAAAAATCGGACGCACCTTTGATTTCCATAGAATTTATCTTTCATAATTTAACAATACAGTGATTTCCTTGGGCTTTCCACTCGCCATTCTCATGAATATCTACTGACAATAAGGCTCTTTGTTCACTAAAATTATTATTTGAATAAAAGCTACATCTTTGCATTATGAAAAAAAAAATCTTTATTTTATGACAATCAAAAATGGATTCCTTTCATACAACTAATTCCAACGCAGCACAGTTTACTTTGATCTAATGAAATTTCATTTGAAATGCCCGGTTTATTGGAATGGCAAGTTTAATAATGTGAAATGCTCCCTTGTCTTTCCTCGAATTCCATTGTCATCTACGTCATTGTTGTGAAAGTGATGCTTGTTGGGGCAATAGTTGTGCATATATCTTAAAAACTCAACAGATTCTCGTGTATTAAATGAAACGTGTAAATATTGTTTGAAATTAATAAAAACTTGGTATATTTAATTGCTTTAAGATGGTAAAACAAATGCTGCAGAAACCATAACAAAGTCATTTGAACCAAGGAATCCAATTTATTAAACGAAGAAATCTCATTTAAGTTTTAGACAAACAAATGGAAATAAGCTGCTAATTATAATGAAATTTCTAGTGTGCTCACACCGCCTGAAGTACCTAATTGTGTGGAACTTTGTAAATATTAATCGTAGATGAGAAAGTGTTCAACTTGTCATATCACAGCAATTCTCCTATTCTCTCGGCTTGTAAACAAGTGGAATATGTTTATTAAGGAAATGACATTGTTTATTTTTGCTAGTTATTGCTGACGGTGGAGAAATAATTGCCGTCCATTTCACTATGGTTTCAAACAAATGATTGAAGCTCAAAGTAGAGGTGCCAAGCCAATGAACAGAAAATTATTTCTGGAAATGGTAAGCAACATCAAGCAAACTAGCATTTTTCAAGGGCATTTCAATGGATTTGGAGCATATTCATCTCACGGGGATATGAAATAAGTAATTGTACGTGTGCGCTGAACACATTTTCCAATTTATATGATGAGCTATGAAATGTAGTGAAAAGTTTGCTTTTGAAATTCTTAAAAATAAAAATATAAACGGACCGAGATAAAATTTGTCTCCGTCATATTTTGTGGCTAACGAAAAGAATAAAAGCATAACTTTTAATGTCATTTGCAATGTTATTCAATTTTTTGAAACTTTTTTCTCTGATTGAATTCCGGAGTTTTCGGTATCTTTTCAATGAATTCATCCATTATGATTATCGCCAGCGCTGTACTTTCGTCGCTGCTGCTGCACTGGTATACTGTACGCAGTAAAAATTGAAAGCTATAGAGATGGAAAAATTAATAGGGTTTCAAAAGTTAGGTTTTTGGGGAAAGACCGAAAGTTTATTAGAAAGAGAAAGCACACCCCTTTGGTATTTTCCTCCTCGTCGATCCGCCACCTCAGAGGAACAGTCCCTCATATTAAGTTTTTATTGAAAAAATACAGAAACATTATCTACCAAATATTTTCGTCACAAAATTGATATCAGACATTTTTTTTGTTCTCAATTTTGGTTTTGTCACTCGTTCCTCACCTCGACAGAGGTTTTTTATTTGATATTTTCTACATTGGTTGTTGTGTTATTCAATATATACAATTTCTCTTGTTTACCTGTTTAGTCAAATACCCAAAATTGTATTGGATTACAATATTGAATTTCTATATCGTACTTGTTGAAGTTGGCAGTTAGAGGGTTATTTGACATTCATTTAATCTCCCAGCAACACATTTTATTTGAGTGTTTTGGTGATCGATAAAGAGAGTCGATTTTTATATGGATTCCAACATTGACTTATTTTCTGTCAACTTTTTTTTATTAAATAATACACTGTCAAATACTTCAAAAATAAGGTTTTTATTTAAATCTTAAAACACACGACTCTTTTTTATTATTTATTAAGTTTTAAAGTCTACTTTGATAAGCCGACTATTTAGTTACAGTTTAAGTTGCTTGGAAAAGAGTGGTGACCCTCACAAAAAACCAAAATCTTTTCAAAAAAAAAAAATGTTCACAGTAAGAGAAAAAAAGTAAATTAAGAAAATCTTCAACTCCATTATTAGTATTCATTTTGATAATGTAATTCATTGGATTCGACCTCGGACTCAAGTTTATAATCAGATACGGGGCCAATACTCTCCAAAAATGCATTGGTTTTCGTTGCCAATAAATCTCGTCTAGTCGATAGCGCCAAATTAAAGTCAACATGAGTGATATTACGATAGCCAAAGACGAAATGCGCCATTGTTCGGTCGGCAATAATTCTTCCGGCAGTGGAGCGTGCCTCTTCGACCGATTGCACCCCTTCAGCTTTCAGTATATGAGTTGCAATTCTATCTTCGTCCAAAAGTTTCTCAAATATCAGCTGTCTCGGATTCAATCTAGCGACGGGCCATACCACCGGTATTATAACATAAACTTCGCGCCAGGCTTCTTTGCCAAGACTGTTTTTCCACTTACTCAGTTCGGCGATGGCGGCTTTTGCTTGAATTTGTGAAGCGCACGTCAGGGCCTTCTCAATGAACGGCAAATAAGATGCGGTGAAATTTTTATAGCCGTCGACATCAACGCTTTTCGAATCAAAGCACTTGTTTATATAATTCAATACCATCGTCAGCATAGTTCTATGATCCTCGACGTTTAAATTGTCGTCGCAAGAAACACTATCGGTCCGGAGCCGCCCCGTAGTTGTCGAAGAAAGTTTAAGCGCTTCTAGATTATTTGAAATAATTGCACGCAATTTATTCAATTTATCGTGCCACATTGGCGATTTTGGATTTTTGAAATACGGGGAAATTATCGTAAAGATGGACATCGGGAGGTGGGCCAAATTTTTATTCTGTTCATATTGCACGGGTGTGGGTTTCATGTGACGAATCGTTCCGTTTCGTAAAAATAAAATATATTCACTGCCGGTGCCGGATAGCCTCTTGTCATGGTCCACATCGGTCGCCACTATTAGCGGAAAAATATTGTGGCCGACATGTTCCAACATTTCATTGTAATTCTGTCGCATGAACAAATTCATTTGGCGCAGACCTATTTGATAATCTATTGCGACATCGCCCCGATATGCCACATTATTGATGAGAATTTGCTCCGATTCGTTTCTTTCTCGAATTATTTGATGATTTTCCACTGTAATATTAAATGGTTTCCAATCGGGTATCTCTATATTTTCCGGCAATTCACAAGTATCAATTTCATCCGAAGCGTAAAGCGCAACATTTATCACTATTACTAGTATTAATGAAATCAATTTCATTTTGAAGACACGATTTTACGTAATTTACGGCGCGCGTTTGTAGCGTTGATCTAAGCGTCTCGTGGTCTTGATTATTATAAAATGTTATTTAATTTTATGTGTTCACTATGCACAAAGCAAACAATAAACTGGATTATAAACAGCGCAAACTGGCCGTATTTATATTGTCGCCACAGAGATTCAAACATAATTTTTTTTTATAAAAATCAAAAATAATATAGCTGTTGTTCAATTTTGTTAATTCCACTCATTCTCTTCGTATATTCGGCGAATAAGAAATGAAGTTATTCTGTTGTGTGGTTTTTTGCAAATTTTTCGTACTTTGTTGCGCAAATAATTTTTCAGCGTCTATTACGTCAGAAACAAGATACCAGTATTATTTTTAGTTTTCATGTTCTCAGAAGTTAGCGCAATAGTTGCACCAGTCACCATGCAAAATTCCTTGGAATTTATTTGGTGCCAATATAAACGCACCTTCCCTCAATCACGTCGGTCCTAAATGTATGTATAATCTATAGTTTTCAATTTTGTCGTTCTCCGTTTGAAACTATTCTTATTCAATTCGCTGAATTGATGTTGTTTTTGACGTGCTCATTTACGTCAACGTTGGTGTTCCTTGGAAATATCAATTATTCATCTTAGAACTGATACCCATAGTCATGCAATGTAAAAAATAATGCCACTTTAACTCCTATGCAGTCCATATACTTTTACATTATAATTAATAACGAATAACTTCGTTTGATATTTGCAACCATTTTTTTTCATGTTTTTCCGTTGTCTACCCAGCAAACAATTGATAGGGCAAATGCATCCATTATGAAGCACATATTGACGGTCGTTTTCGGGGTTAGATTCGTGTGTAGTTTCAGTCATTTCCATAGGTTTGGCATGGTGGAACATTCAGGTGTGAAAACATGGAAAAAGGGAAAGACAACCATTAATATCAGTTGAACTGGGTATAAAATACTTTTTTTAAATTAAAAACTTTACTCACCTACGGGCACTCCCCCTCCGTACAATGTTGTACTATTGTACAACTAGACCACAAGACTTTATATAGTCTGTTCATGTCTAGCTAAGCTAACTATAATAGTTAAAATATTTTATTTTATGTAATTTTTTGAATGTATGATTAATTGATGATGTTTGTTAGTTGACATTGTTGTTGTAGTCCGGCGGTCTTAACAATGAAACTGGCAATGGTACATCAAAGATCCGGCAAAGTCCTATGTAATTTAAAGCAAATACATTAAATAATGAATATTCTGTTTCCAATTGATTCATACCTTTGAGCATAATGCATTTTGCTGCAACAATATCTCGGTGCCAAGTAACTGTTTGTGGAACAACATCATCATCATCAACATTTAATGGCCAATTTTTGTAGGTAACTTTAACCTTTGACATTAAACGCCCAGTCCGAATTTTTTCGTTCACAGCCTCACGATTGCCATCGATAATTTGTCGCTTAATAATTGCACGTTTTCTTCTCAAAACACGTCTGTTGACCGTTGACACAATGATATCTGGCAGTCCAGCGACTGAATCTGGCAGGCCATCAATCTTTTTCGCTCTACAATCGTAGCACACTTTAAATCGATCATCTTTTGTGTGCCTTGGAAAACGTTCCTGACAATTCGCGCATGTTTGTGATGTTCCCCATTCATCTTGCATTTCAACTTCTGAATGTCCAAGTTTCTTAATGCTCACACGAAACTTACGCGATCCCGGACATCTTTTACGCTTTTTTATTCCAAACGGTCGATCGGGTTTCATCGCCCAAGCACCAAATTGAACCAACGACGGTTTGTTGTTTGTCACACGCACGGCGATTTGATCATTTACTCTGGTCGAGCGAATGTGATGGTCTAAATCCAGTCGTGCATATTCACGCGTCGCATAAGCTGCCATTCCTTTTCGTAACATTTTAATGCGATATTCAATGTATGATTTCCATGTTGAATTACGTGGTGATGGTGGACGATATGGGTAGGTTTTGAGATGTTCCTTCTCTTCGATATCAAACCATCCAGCCAACTTTTTCGCTTCTTTGTCTCGTTTTTTCTGCTGAGTTTCCCAATGAAAACGCTGGTTTGGTATTATAATGTTTTCCTTCAAAATGCAAAATGATACAAAAAACTATGAGTTTCTATTCAAAACCATTTCAAATTACATTTCAAAATATCTTACCTCAACAGCCGGCTCATCAGGTGTTTTTTGAATGTTGCGACGCACTACAGTTAACCACGATTTTTCATTCGGATCGATTCCAATGATGTATTTCTTGCCAATGAGTTTTTCCGGCCCCCGATTCGCTTGGGTTGTTTGCTGTGGTCGTTGTTGTCGCTGTGGTTTCTTGTACATTATGGATATTGAAACACTATCGGTCAAAATCTGATGATGGAATGGTTTCGATTTGCCCAATTTATTTATTTTACCGACATCGAACAACATATTCCATAGACCTGATCGATCAGTTTGGGTGTAGTACTTTAAATTTCTCTTATTCATCCGGTTGGTCTGCGTATTGAGAAAAGAAGGCACCAAATCAAGCTCGTTTACAATTTTATAATACAAGTCCTTAATGTCCAATCGCACGTTTTTCAAATGGTAGTCGCATAATGGTATAAGAGCAAAACTGCTTATTTTTGGTGGTCGATTGATTGTTGGCTCTTGAAAGTTCGGATTGTTACGAAACATTTCATGAATGGTATTCCATTGTTCGGCATGACTGTGATACACTTCTATTTGCCGTTGCATTTGACCGAACAACCACAGTGATTCAAACCAACGATATTTTGCGAAAAATTTCATACTCACTGTTCCCGACCATCCAATTTCAGTCAAATCTCTCATTAAAATATTGAATTTTTCAACGCGTTGTGGATCCACATTATTACCATTTGTTAAATTCTTAAATCGATATGAAAACTCTTTGGCATTTCTGATGTCGATGTTATCAAATCTTGAGCCATTGTTGAATCGATTGCGATACCAACAACGCATTCGAAAAAAATTCTCAAGTCGTTTTTCACACCATGTGTTGGTATTGGTTTGAATGTTTGTGATATATTGTTTATAAAAATATCTCAAACCATTTCCCAACTTTTCATCATCTGGCCATCGGAACTGTTCTTCACTGTTTCTTTCTACCATGAAACGAAACTCGGGCAATATCCGATATCGACTATTAATATTGTTAACGTGTTGGTTTAATACCGCTCTGAAACAATCGGCAATGAACAGGCTTGGATGTGGTTTCAAAAAAAATGCACGATCGTCATTATCAAGTGCTTCATTCAAAATAAAAAGAATAGAAAGTGATGCCAATGCTGCCACTTCTGTCATTTGAACACTGCGCTCGAATAGCATTTTGGTCACAACTTCTCCAACTCTTTCAATCCGTTCATGTTGTTGTCGCAGGATTGTTTGAAGTCCACATTTTATTACAACGTATTTGCTTTCTTCTGGTTGATTATCATCGAGCTCGTCGTCATCCATGTCTTTTTCTGTTCATTCTCAAAAAACTGATTAAATTATTCGAAAATAAAAAATAGACACAAATTTAGAAAAAAAATGCAACAAAAATAGCATAGATTACGAATAAAATGAGATCACAATTTAAATGACAATCACTTATATCACAATTCAAATTAATCACTTCTTACCTCAACGATTTCACTCTGTATTCTGATTCAAATGATGAAATGTTTTCCAATATTCCGCAGATGAAAATTTTGTTGGAATATTCACCGTCAATTTTATGAATGCTTTCTTATTTTGAAATAACAACAGAGACAATCTCAAAACCAACAGTGAATTTATCCGTTTAACATCGAACAAACAAAATCATTGGAACAAATGTTAGCCAAAAATGACGACAAACAAATTGTTTCATACTCTAATATAAACACTCACACATAATTCTCAAGAATTCCTTTTACAAGCAAAGCACAATTTGTTACAAACAAAAAATGAGAACACACTCATATCACACTTCAAATGAATAACTTCTTATACTATATAACGCTGTGTCCTGATTAAAACGATGAAAATGTTTTTTTTTATTTTGAAATGAAAACAAAGACTGTCACAAAACGGACTGTGAATCTTTCCATTTGACATCGAGTGACTTCTACAGTTACGTTCCAAACACACCAAACCGTTGCTAAAATGACGATAAACAAAAAATGAATCTCATGTACAAGAATTCCATTTATTAATCACTGAATTTTGTTTTTTTTTTTTTTTCAACACAATGGCAACTTAACCATAATTACTTACCTTATTCTTAACAATAACTTCGAAATATTTTGATGCGAAAAAATCCCTATTTAGTTCGGTGCCGGAATTATAATTTCATACATTGTTCAAAGAAATTAATTGATACGATGCAATGTTTACGAAGCACATTTTGAATGTAATCAGAAAAATCGGCTTCGATATGATACACACCAATACACACAGCTACCAACTGTCAAATGTCGTACATATTCAAACATGTTTCGAATTCGAAATTCGAATTTGAATTATGAAATGAAAAAAATAAAAAAATGTTTCTGAAACTAAAATCAAATCAAACAAATCTAAAAAAAGGTACATTTATAAATGTATTTCACAGTCACTTGAAATTCCTACGCAATGTTTTTTTTAATTCATGCACAATCGAAACACACAGAGAGAGAAGAGAGTAAGATTTGTATTTTCATCCTCTTTTTTTTCCGGTTTGTTTTTCAAATTTCATTTGCTTAAAATCAATCGTATGAATACGATATTATGAACTCAACGAATTTATGTTAGTTACATTTGTTTACATTGTATTGCCGCTACAGTTTCTTAGAATATAATAACAAAAAGAGAAACAATCGAAACACACAGAAGATGTTGTTGTGTATCGCAACACGAAAAAGCCGAAAAAGTGGTTCACATTATGCCTATATTCTACCTTCCATTTGACACGAAAATTGCCACAAAAATGGGTTAAAGCGTTACATTTTTTAACGTTAAAATGTCCTAAAAACGTTACATATTTGTCCGTTGTCTATCTTATTTTTAACATAATTATATTTCAATTTAGTTTTTGATTCTATGTTCACAGAACCGCCAACACTGATAGGTTGTCACTGAAAAAAGGAAACGTTGAGTGGATTGATTGAATAAGCGCAACCGCAGAGTAATTGACGTTGCATAATGGATTTTACATTCGATCCGAACGATATAACTGTGCCACAAGTGGCTCTCTATTCAACCATATCATTCCTTATTGTCACAGTAATAGGTGTTTTTCTCTATATAACTTGCTCAAAAAAATACAAATTGAATTGGTTTGAAAAGAATTTGCTGGAGACCGCATGCGAGAGTCAGGAATTTGGAGCAAGGTACATAAAAAGAGAGAGAAAAACGTTTGAAATTGAAATTTATGTTAATGGTCACATTTCATTTCTCATTCCCCATTTCTCATTCAGTCAAGAGGCGCTTTTAGTGAACAACGCAATACCGTACAATGTGGATACAGTCGATTCAACAAGTTTGCGTTCATCAAATCGGAGTCCGGTATCGGTAAACGAAACATTTTGGGTTCCAACAATAAATCCTCGGCATGCGAGTACACACAGTGAAGCATTGGCAACCACTTCAACAGGTCCGTTCGAAAAGAACATAAATAGATAACATTTTTGTTGGTAGATTTTTATTTGCGTATCGCAATTTTGTGGTCTTTTCTTTTTCTAAACGTAGATGATTCATTGCCAGCCACACCAACATCGCCGACGGGCTCGCATGCTTCGATGGCATTGTCGATTGGATCGGGTAATACGGTTCCAATAGCTCGTACCGATAAACATGTTGTGCTTGCCATGAGTCCGGCGCGTCCGAAAGTATCATCAATGCAAGCTAAATTGGATCACACAAAAATCGATACGTCTCTCTATGAACAGGTATTATGGAGATTTAACCGTTGTAAAATGTTTATAATTTAATGATGATAGGTTGTGGTTTTGCATTGCATATGATGGAATGGATAATAACATTTTAACTGCATTAAAATTCATTCGGTCTCATTCATCAATTTAATGATGATTTTTTTTATTTAATGTGTGGTTTATAGGCGAAAATCAAGCGGAATCCATCCATACCGGAGGACACGCGTGGTGTTATCAATTTGACAATCAATTATGATCCAAATGCTGGCATTCTAACAGTTCGTCTTATTGAGGTAAAATTCATTTGCACATTCACCCAACGTTTATCTGATTATTTATCATACTTGTCAGGCTAACGATTTACAGCCAAGGGATTTCAGTGGTACGGCCGATCCATACGCAAAAATCCGATTGCTACCTGATAAAACCAATTTTTGGCAAACAAAAATACATAAAAGAACATTGAACCCAAGTATGTGTCTGTCTCAAAATCAAATGTTGTCCATTTTCAATCTTATTTCGGTTGGTTAGCTACTATTTATTCATGAACTGTATTGTTTTTCTCTGTCCAGTTTTCGATGAGGATTTTGTATTTGAAGAGCGTCCCGCAGTGATTGGTCGACGTATTATTGAGATTTTGTTGTACGATTTCGATTCGTATTCACGGCATTTTTGCATTGGCGGCACTCAAATCGATTTGGCCAAATTGGATTTGACGCATAAAATTGATATTTGGCAATTTTTGGGCTCATGTTCCGAACAAGATGCTAAAGTTGAACTCGGCGATGTTATGTTATCCATGTCATATCTGAATTCGGCCGAAAGATTGACCGTCGTTTTGATAAAGGCACGAAATTTAAAGGTCGTTGACATGTCACGCAATTCGTCAGATCCGTATGTTAAATTGTCGCTCATTCAAAATGGTAAAAAGATTAAAAAACGAAAATCAGGAGTCTATCGCAATACAACATGTCCTGTATTCAATGAAGCACTCACCTTCGATATTTCCAAGGATACTCTTAAAACGTGCACCATTGAAATTCTTGTCGCTCATGACAGTTTATTGGGTATTTAGTTTTTACTTCTATTAGAACGTTTACTTTTTGTTGTAAATTTTCAAATTATTTTGACATAAATTCCATTTTTCCAGGCTCCAATGAGATAATTGGACGTGCTTTAGTTGGAAATGATAAAAGTTTGCCACAACCAAATCGTGCTATCTTCGATGACCTACTTAGATCAAAATCGGCGACAGCTACCGCGCAATGGCTTTCATTAACCGAACCAGCTGTTCAGTAAATCACAGCGAAAGAAGTCTGCTTCAATTTTTTAAATTTTTATTTGAAATCTTCATAGAAAATCTATTCTGAGTGGAAAGGAATCTTATTAAGCCACTGTTAAAAATTGCAAAAGTATTATTTTTCTTTGAATATATATACAAAACAAAATGGGAAACAATTTTTTCTATTTAGATAGAATTTGATGTATATTGTTTTATGGTCTCAATAAACAAGAATTTATGCACTTTATATGTGTTTTACAATCTAGAAAAGTATTTGCGCAGGCGAGGAAAATCAGTGACAATGATTTTCATGACAGTGAAATTGTTGATTGAAAACAATCTTATGTTAATGTAAATAAATATAAAAAATGCCTCTAAACAATAGAACTAAATCAAAATAAATGTAACTATGTGTCATATAGTATATGATTAAACAAATATTTTTGAATCAATATGAACAATATTTTTGTTATTATTGCACCATTCTCGTATGAAATTGAGATTGAAATAATGCTATATGGGAAAATAGTAACCATTATTTATTGACATGAATAAATCCCAGATAACTTAAACCATAATTCATAATGTCACCAAGTTCGATGTAATAAAAACTTTAAAATCCATAAATATTGCATTTTTTATTGATTGAGGTCGATATTTATTGCGAATATATTGCCAAAACAAATTTGGAGAAACCGTAGAACATATTTTTCTTTCAAATAGCTTTACTTTGGTGACGAGTGGACTGATTTTCAAACTTCGATGTTTTTTCTTAATCTATAGCCCAATGGCTGGCTTACCAACTGATCCATATATGATGTTTTGAATGAGAACTCTGCTCATTATCATCACATACACATGCACGTCCGGCATACCGCAATTGAATGTTATGCGTGAACTTTTTCTTTGGTTTATCATCGCATGACTATATTTTGGAAAAAGCAACATTGCCAACCAACTGTCAATAGTTCATTACTGTATATGTCAACTGTCAACTGATAACAGTAGAGTTATGATTGTACATGATGAATAAGATCTGAATATTGAGTATAATTTCATATAAAAGATTAAATAATTTAGTTGACTCTCTCACAACGCTAATATAATTTCGAGTGTATAATATGAACTGTAAATTTATAATTTAATGGGCAATACAAGTTTTTCGTTGATATATACTCATCCAATGGGCAGAATAAACATTTCATTTTTGAAAACATCATCAATCGTCAGAAAAAATCATCAATCCAAGCGTGTCACATTTATTTTAAAATAAGAGCCAAAAAATAATAATTGTGTGTGCATAAGAATTAAAATTAAGTGAAAAAGACATCAACTTTATTAAAGGATTTTAGCGGCAAAATATAAATAGCAACTATGATCGTTTTTATTGTCATTGTTTTATCGTCAATTTTTAATTTATTGTCATGTGCCACGTTTCACCACATCCAACCAGTCCATGCGATACCAAAAACCACACTGAAACTTAGAACCTATGAGTCGCTAGGTATGTTCGTCATTTAGCATTTAGCATTTTCTATATACAATTATACATTTTTCATACATACATAACTTAACAAATATTCAAATAATCCAAGAAAATTATGAGTTCCCGGAACTGGAGGATTTTGATTACAATAATGATGAAGCTCCATTTTTTCCAAAAGAAAATACTTTGTTGGAGTTTTTGCGAAAAGCATTTGGGAAAGTGGCCAGAATACATTGCATAGGCGCCGGTGAGCAAATAATGAGATATAACATTTTTTTATCGCAATGATTAATTGCCAATGAATCTAAGATTTGTTTATTTTTTCAACATTTTGCACATTTTTACTTGCAGGATATCCACCTCCGAACATAACATGGACCAAAAATAACGAAGAAATCGTGAGGCACATGGGCACGGTTCAATATAAAAAATGGGCCATTATATTAGAAGATTTGACACCAAAAGATGCTGGAGACTACACTTGCAAGTTGTGCAACATACACGGATGTATTGACCACACAACTAAACTTCTTGTGGAAGGTAAATTACAACTAAACAATTTCATCCAATAAGTTTCTATTTCAGTTGATTTTACAAAGAAGCCGCTTTGTTTCTCAATCACTTATTATGATTTGTTAAACAATTTATTTCGTTCATTGAATACCGTTTTCATGTTTCAAAACTCTGATTGCGTAAATTTAAATCGCATGTAGATCGTTTTTCGAGTTCGCTATACTTTATAAAAGAGCAAATCGTCAATGGAACGGCAACGGTTAACGGAAATATTACATTTAAATGTCCAGTTATCCAGACAGAAAGGGCCGCACATATTAAGTGGATCAAATTTCATGCGTTAAATGACTCTGATGCCCCACCAAATGCAGTTCTTCTTGAGGTAGAGCGCATATGTGATTTTTCTTTTGGTATTTTAGGTTAAGACTAACATCGTTTCGATTACTATAGTATTTCTCCAAATATTTACTATTTTGTTAAGACATAAAAACAACGTGCCAAAAATCGTTGATTTCTGATAATGGAAAATATTATTTTTTAAACTTCAAAAATGGAATTTTATGGCATTTTGTATGAAAAAATGGCTACCGTTCTTAAACCTTTTTCAAGGCGCTGTATGTAAAAGAAACGTTTCACTAATATGGATCTTTCTTGACGAAAAAAGTAATCTCTGTTCTGGCTAGTTGAGAAGTTTATTATTGTTTTTTCGACACTTAGGTTGATGATTATAAGTCGGAAGAGTTAACACTTCATAATATCACACATGCAGACGAAGGATGGTACAAATGTATTGCAGTAAACAATATGGGTTTCATGACGGCTTACGCTTATTTACATGTGGTAGACGAAAATGGGCCAAATATCGAAACAAAAGATATAGTTGGAGTCCAGTTGGCTTATGGTAATAGTTCAAACAATCGATTTGCAATATGGATTCATTTTAATGTTTGATTATTTAATTAACCTTTCTATTCGGGTTATGTGGATCTTGATAAACAAAATTTGGAAAATCGTAATCGGTAAATGGTGTTTTTTTTAATCTAACTAATTTAATCTTAATCACTTACACAATTATTCACATCTAAAAAGATATGGTGAGAAAAACGGAAAATACTTATGGAAAAATCCAATATTATTTCACTTAAAAAGAAGAAATTCCTATGTGCCACTTAAGAAAAACTTGAATTCGGATATACTTATGCTTGTATGATTTCATCAAAGTCATTTTTTCTCAGCCTTACATTTCATTTGTTTCCAAACATTTTTCAATCCAAACATTGTTTTTCAAACAGTATTTACAGGTATTGCAATATTACTCGGATTATTTGTTGTGCTGTTTCTATTTTGTTTTCTACAAGAACGAATAAAACGCGTTCGATTGAAAAAACATCTTCAAGGAAACCCGAGGAGAATCAAACCGCAGCATGCACTGAATGAACAAGCCCACCATTTGCCATATAAAAAGGAGTTTGAATTTCCCAGAGAACAGATTAAACTCGAACCGAAGTACAGTGTACATTAGGGTATTTCCCATATCTGTAAATAGAAAAATGGTATTTTTTAATTGAAAGTAGACAAAATTCTATGCTGGTTAGTAGCATCGATACAACAAAGCGATTTATATCAACACTTCCCGAAGCGAAAAACGATTGTTGCCTCTGAATATGGATATCAATCACTCCATTATATGAATAAAATCTCATAGTGAAGAATACTTACAGAAAAAAACACCTAGAAGTACTTCCTCGAAATGCTGAGACACAACAGTCAGTCTCAGTTAATGTAACAAATTACAATATTAATTTTTGATTAATTTTCGAGTACGAATGGTGATTGGTGATGCTTAAGGCTGCTGATTCGGTTGAACTGCTGGCTGTCGCGGTGATCGTCTGTCTAATCCTGCCGGAATATCCCATCCAAACAGCTCACAATGTCCTATTCAAAAGTAAACACACACACACGGAAATAATGTATAGATTATTGGCAGAAATGATTTTTTTTCTTAAATCTATACAAATGTTTAGATATCTCAACAGAAATTTATTTTTTTATTAAAAAAATATTTTCTCAATGTCATTAAATATTGCATACATATTTATCATCGAGCGCTAAAATAGATCATTCAAATAGTGTGCATTTCATTTAATATGTAGAATATATGCAAATGCAAATTTCTAATACACATACCTTTGATGAGAATGCATTTGGCGGCGACGATATCACGATCCCAAGATGTCTTGTGTACAGCCATTAGTAGTTGCTTGTCTTCGATTTCCAATTCATTTTCATCATCGACTGCATATGGCTGTTGAACAGTTGCATACGGTGTATCAGCATTGACTTGAGCATATTCCAATTTACCACTCACTGTGTTTACTTGCCAATTTTTTGGATACACGGCCACCTTAGACAGTAAACGTTCAGCAGCAATATCGAATTCTTGCTCAGTCAAACAAAAACACAATAATAAAAAGTTGTATGTAAAAATTGAAATTTATTTTCGTGTTGGACAATGTCATCAAACGTTTATCTTTCATACAATCGTTCGTTTGTTTCAGTATTTGGGAGTCATTCCTTCCCGCTTCATTAATTTCACAAAAAAATATTCTTTTTTCATTCGCTTAACAGATAATTGATAAATATGTAATACCTATGGAATATATTCTATTGGTTTTTTTTTAAATTTAGCAAATATAGTAGAGTGAAAGAATTGGTAAGGACTTTTTAGACAAACTATAAACTACATTTTTTTGAATAAGTACGAAGAAAATTGCGTTTGCATGCAATTTTACTTTAAATTTATATGTTTAAAAATTATTAGTAAATTTTTGACTATCATATAATTTGTTTAATTCCTCACATCGTAAATCGCGCATGCAAAGTGAAGTGACCATACATCCTAAATATTAGTTAACATCTCTCACTTCAATTCGACTTGCCTTTTTAAAACTTATACCTAACCTTCATTTAAAACGGTCAAATCATTTATATCGCTCTCCCGATTGGAGGCATGTCTCTTGTTCGACGGCCATATTTAAAATGGTCAACAATCGTATTTGATTTGCATATGATTACGAAAGTCCCATTGCAAAAAAATCATTTCACTTTTTTTCGCATCGAAAAAAAATAATTCACACAAATGACCCTGTAAACCAAAGAAACCAAATTGATTTACAAATACAAACTAAAAATCAATTCAACTAAATTCTATATGCTAATTTAAAGAATTGTAATTCTTTTGGATTGGACGGCTGTTCCCGTGGATTTTAAAATGAAATTTGTTTTAAATGAAAATTAAAGATTAGAAAGCATTAGTGTGTTTTGTTTCATCGGTGAGGTTAACCAACAAAATGACAATATTCTTTTGCAAAAAATTGTTTTGCGCAAAACAACACGATTCTGTTGTGCAGTCCGATTGATTTAACCGTCCAGCGACAAAAACAAAACGAATCTGTTTCGGCTGGAGGTCTACAACATAGAAACCGGTTAGAATGATTAGTTCGTATTAATATAATTGATTAATTTGCGGCTAACTACGGATGAAACTTTTTAGTTTTGTTTTAATTAGTGATGAAATTATTGCTTTCTTTGATCATTGTTATCTTTAATTTCAGCACAAAAGAAGGATTTTTTTAAAAAATTTGATTAACAAGTTGTTTGTTTGTACAAGATATCTTTAACTGAAAATTATACTAAAATGTACGTAATATAAACTAAAAAAAAATTATATATTATTTACAGATGTAACAGAAAACTTATTGAAAAATGGCAACAAAATTTAGTTAAATAAATTTGTCTAATAAATCGATTACTAAAACTAGTGTTAAGCGTTTAAATTCAGTATGTGTGTCTGTGTGTTGCTATTTTATTATTTTATTATTTTGATTCGTAAATTCCATGCCATTCTTCACTTCACAACATTCGTCAAATGCTCCCTGACTTTTGAAAATTCGATCAAAACGGTAACATAATAATTTGAATTTGAACAAAGCTCTAAAAATGTAATGACATGTTTGTGTTTGTATAATAGAATTTCAATCATTTTGTTTAATAGAATCAAGTTCACATTGATTTTTTTTTGTTTAATTGAAAAGACGAGACAAATTTCATTGACTGAAAGAAATACAAATAGTCGGTTCAAATGCCGTTCGTTTAATTTTTACGTAAAAAAAGCATTCATATATTTTTTTAATGTTTAATCGTTGACCTTTTTTGTGTTGATGCGCTTAACTCAAATATGCTCCTGATTTAACTTTAAGTCACTTTTTGCTGGAAACAAAATCTTCAACTCCTGAGGTATAATTTCTTTTTTACAGATATAAGAAGATTACACTGACAAAAGTATGTGTTACTTTAACCGTGATTGATATCCGATCCAATATCCTCTTCGAATGAAGAGAACAAATAACACTTTTTTATCTGTGGTTTTACGCAAGAGCAATTGAGACATGGAACATGAAATAAACATTAAATTTAACTTTTCAAATTGTGTCTCCATACATTTCGATTGGTTAGAACCATATATATAGTTTATTTAAGTATTTATCTTATTGAGTGCTAGCAGTTTAGTTTTTGTTCGAATTTATTGAAAGTGACCTATAGATGTCTATTAATTTCTAAGTCAAATGGCTAACAATTTCTGACAGGAACAAAAGGCCAAAGTTGGTCATGTTTAAATATTGTTGTTTTGAACATGCTTCTGAACTTTCTGTAAAATATCTGTGCATTTATCCATCATTTGTGTATATTCGCCATTTTGTTGTGAAGATAATGTGGTTCGAGTCTCAGTTTTCGGTGCAAATGTCACATGATGGCCAGATCGTTCGGATGGTCTGAGCAAAAAAAAATATTGAAAAGATTAATTAATTTGCTTGAAAATTAGAGTGAAAATTCAAAGTTCACTCACTTGTTCAATGTAATTTTTGTGAGCATTGACTGAGTCATCATCACAGCATTTTCCAATTCCTTTAGCATATCTTGTTTTCGATTATCCGATCCATTCGATGATTCTTCGCTGTTTTTAAGTCTTTGGTGCAATTGCATAACTGAATTCGTTGTGCCCATTAGTTGCGATATTATATTCGATATCAGTTGAGAATTCACTGGCAACAAAAAAAATGAAAACACATTAGAACTTCATCAAAATCCAAAAAAAAAATGAAAGAAATTCAAAGAATTCCACTTACAATCAGCATTCGCGATATCATTATCTTTGCATGGAACGTCTTCGTTGAAATTTGTTTTGTTTGGTTTTCCATTGGTTGTTACATTCGGCATTCCGTTGCGTTTAAAATCACCACCAGAAATGCCGCGTGGACGTGGCGGAACGACCGGTTTGTTGTTGCTTATTTTGTGAGTATTTGTTTGGGCTTCTTCTGAACTGGAATCATCATGACCGCCACTTGAAATACTCACTACATTCAAATTGAAAAGAAATAAATCAGAATAAATATGCAAAAATTGACATTTCAAAGTGTATTTTTGCTTTATGACCATTTATAATATACACAAGTTCGCAAAAATACCATTGATTTTTTTATTTATATAAATTAAATGATGATGCAATGAACATGATTAAGTCCGAATTAAAAAAAATATATCAACAAAATGTAGAAAGGAATGAGAAATTTGTTAACACTACCACTACTAGTTAGTCCACGTCTTCTATTAATGATAGCGGCTGCAGTCTTATTAGTACTATTGTATTTGTTGTTTGATGATGATGCTTTAAACGTGATTAAAAGGGAAAATATAGAAAAAATAAAATTAAAAAAATCCACATGTTGGAGAATAATTAAAAGAGAACACAACACTACTGTATTTATTGAAAAAACGTAAACAAAAGAGAGACTGCAATTTGCCATTTTAAAGAAGAAAAAAAGGTAAAAAGGGTCTAATGGAAGAAGATGAATTTCTATTTCATTAGAGTAAATAAAGAAAATTAAAAGATACTTACCACCGTTCATTCTGTTTTGTGAAGCGATTGTTGGTCGCATAATACCGCCACGGCTTGCTGGTGCTTCTGGATCTGAATCGCTCTGAAACGAAATGTCGTTCAATAAATCAGTTTGGTTTTTTATGTCATTGAATTGGCAAAAAAAGAACACTTACTGCTTGATTTAACGTTCCGCTCGATACGCTTCGGGTGCCCATTCCATGTGACGATGACATTTTATTGGTGCTGCTTCGCTTGGCTGCAACTCGATTTATGTTTGTTGTTTGTCGACTGCTTGCAATCGGTTTATATGAATGCGAACTTTGAGATTTGAAACCTACCATCGACACAAAAACGTAAAGAAACAAACAAAACATAAGTACAAGTGGAAAGAGAATAGTAAACTCGTTTGTACGACCGTGACATCATCAACAACGAATCTACCTACAGAAGATAGGTCAACTCACAAAATAAATACTACATGGAAAATTTACGTACTCAATGGACAATAATATTCATATTTATATAATAGAAAAAAGTATATATAGAAGGCTAGATATTTGAAACAACTCCAAATTTGTCAGAATGTAATTGAGTCAAGGCAGGCAGAAAGTGAGAATTACAGAGAGCATGGGTCAGTATAACTAATTTAAATCCAAATCAATCAAAGTCAGCGAACGACAACGTTATTGTAAATAAATAATAAATTTTAAATATTTTCTTTTTACCTTTTCCCATACTTAAATCACTAAGCGAACAAGCGCGTCGAATAGAAGAAGATTCATCATTTTGTGAGGGTAACATTAGGCTATTTGGACTTCCTATAAAGTAAATTCAAATCAATCAATAGTTTTACGAGATTTTTTTCTTATTAATTTTTAAAGCAAATTAAAATAGCAAAAGTAAGCAATTTAAAGCAGTTATTAATTTTTAATAATAATAAGGCAAATGAAGTGAAGATCTAATATACATTACAACACAAAAATATCAACTAAATGACCAACATAATAAGGTTTATGTGCTGGTGTGAACTAAAAAGACTACAAAACCAGTCGGAAATGTATATTATTTCAATAAATATCAACAAACGATGAAGAACCAATCAAAAGCGGATAAGTATCAAAATAAGAAAAGCTGAAAAGATCTAACAAATAAACAAAAACAATGACGTGTATAAAACTTGAAGAAAAAAAAATCGAAAATTTGTTAAATTGGCATTCGAGACGCACACCTTCGACGCCATATCCGTCGAGGAAGTCATCGGTAGAACGTTGTCTGCGACGCTTAAATTCGCAATTAAATCGGTATTTGGTGTCTTCCAATACATCCGGCAAGCTATGATTACGTCGAATTTCGTTGTGCTCTCTCAATCGCAGTGACAATTCACGTTCATATTTTATCGATTTGGCCAAATTGTCAAAGTTAACGGTGAGACTTTTCACATAACCTTTTTCGTTGGCATTACAAGTGAATGGTCGCATTCGAAGCTCTTTTGCACAACGTTCTTGTTCCAGCTTTTTCTCTTCCAATTCAACCAATTTATTAATTACATCGATTTTCTTCTCAATGTCACGGAATTTCATGTATTCGTCTTTTGATAAAAAATCCGACGTTACCATTGAATTCGAACTGCTGCATTCATTTGCATCCATTGACATGGATCGGCCAATCGGTCGTTTTATACGGCTCTTTAAAACCAGCTCATCCAATGAATCGACTGAATTCTCTTTATATAAATTCGGCTTCGTATACAAATCCAAGCTATCCATATTATCATCTTCGCAAATGCCCTTTTCGGCTACATAAATTTCAATTGTTCGTTCGTCCATTTCTTTTACTTCGCGATTTTTCAATTCTTTTAAACTTTGCTTTTCTTTTGCGTTTTTTCCTTTAAGTTTTTCCTTATCCGTGTCAACACTCTTATTAATCACCGTTCGTTCTTCGACCTTGTTTCGATCTTTCACTTTTGTGCTACCTCTTTTTGCTTTCATGCTTGCCGAACGGCGATTCGCAACTGGCGGCTTATGTGGAACATACGGCATTTCCAATGTACCGCCAAATTGTGAATTTGACGTGCGCATACGATGACGATCTTTTTCAAATTTCTGTAAATTCTGTTCGTATTTTTTGGCAGCACTTTTTTGCTGCAACACCCGGCCACGATTATGAAACATTTCAATTTCAAAACTGCAAGATCGTTTTATTTTCGATGGATTTGTATCATCAACAATGATTGCATTACTTGTGGACGGTAATGGTTTGGTTGTTTCAATGGTGGTCATCAAATTGGTTGGTTTTGCCGGAACCGCTGGTTTAACTGGTTTCCGTTCGAAAAAGTCATCATCATCACATCCATACAATGGATTTGAATTTTTAATTTGACGTTCGGTGGCAAATTCTTTGCTCAAACTTTTGTTCGTTTGCGTCGAGTATTGATCGTTTTTCGATACAAAACGTGGAATAAAATCATCGTTCTTTGGATGATAAGTGGTGGTTGACAACGATGGGAATGTGCATGAGCTCGGTATACCCGTCGATTTGGTAATATTTTGAAATTCTGGTGGTGGCGGTGGTAATGGTGAACAACGATTCGACGTTCTTGCCGATGTATTGTTGCTCATTAAACAGTCATAGTCATAATTAGCAATATTACATCCCTCACGATCATGAAATCCATAACCATACTGTTGGTCCATGTAGTAATCGAAAACATTACTATTTGGACTGGATCCATATGATTTGGATGTTGTGACCTGTGTCTCAAATCTTGTATCGTATGCATTCGAAGTGCGGTACAATAGTTCACGTTTAGTCTTTGTAAAAAGAACTTCAAGCGGTGCACTTTTACATTCCGATTCATCCGACAGAATGCTTTCCATGCTATTGCAGTAGCTGACCCCGCAACCGCTCATATCGTCCGAAATTAAACTCTCTTGGCTTTTACGTTCGGGTGCCAAAAAGAAACTGGCACTCGAATGACGTTGTGTGTTGAGAAGTGCATAGTTTGGCTTTTGTTTATCGTTATCATCATTCAAAATATCCGACAATGACACATTACGATTTTGATTCAAATAAAATTCATCATAAATAAAATAATCGGAAACGGATCGTGTTGGCATCATTGAAATGTTTTCATTTTTTCGATGTTTTTTTCTACATATTGATTTTCGTGTTTTTGTTTGACATTTTCCGCCATAATCTAAATCTAAGCTGCAATCTTCTAATGAATCGGAACTGAAGCTACCGTCTTCATCTTCTTGCATTGCATCCTTATCACCTGAGTTTCGGTTCGATGTACACGTTGTTGCATTGTCCACATTCGGCAGTGGTTTATCAACATCAAGATCACCATATTTTTTCGTTATTTCGGCAATCATTTTTTCCGTATCGGCATGAATCATATCCAAAATCGTTTTAGCGTCATCACTATACATCGAATGACGTTTATGATCCGCATCTTTTGAATTCATATTATTAGCATTCGATTGATGTGTACCGTCAATTGTTGTCCAATCGATTTCTTCGTGCACCGGTGACACTGGACACGATTTGTAATTTTTCAAAATGCCCGGATGTTTTGGACCCTTAATTTTAACCGAATTTTTCGAATCAGCCGACGTAAGATCTAAAACGTTCGGCCGTATAAATGGATTATTATTACTCATCGTCGGCATCACTGAACGCTGTGGTGAACTACATGGTGGTGTTGTTTGCATCTGATATGGTGCATTATAGTATGGATGTGACGGTGCTGGTTGGAGTGGTTGTGTTTGTGCATTTGTATAATAGATGCCAACATCCGTTGGATATGGTGGATAATCACGTTGAATTTGACGTATCATTTGACAATTGTGCGTTAGAACGGATTTTGGTGCAGCACAATTCAAATAGTTGCTATTCGAACCATGATGATAATAATGATTCGGTACGTAATTACTAGGACAACAATTATAATTGGTGTTTCTAAACGGATTTGTATCATCTACGCGAACCATCGATAACATTTAGTTTTTTCAGTGCGTTCAATATTTAATAATATGAGATTTTTGTTTAAAAAAATTATTATTTGATTTTGGTGTTAGTGTTAGTTTTACGTATTACGAGGTTAGCAGCATTAAAAAGACAAAAAGAACAAGAAAATTTTTGTGAGAAAACATTGAAGTCAATATACAAATAAAAAATTAAATTGCTTAATTTTATGGGAGGAAAACGATTTTATTTGATATTTGTTAATTGTACACGACGGATAAATTGTGTCTTCATTTCAATTGTATTGAAACAAAGAGAGAACCTTATTTGAAAATGAAATAACAAATGAAACATTTAGCGTATACGGCGCTAGTGATGTGCACACTTTTTCAACTCTATTCGCTAGCTGCAATATTTTATGACACATTCAACTTTGCAAAATTAAATGTAAATAAAAGTATAACGCTTACCTTGCGGTGGAATACGATTCGGTGCACGCGCTCGATCCAAATTTGCTGTGTGACTCAGATCTGATATACTTTGACTAGCTCGTAACGTTGAACGATAACCAACCTAAATTAATTAAGATGTATCATTTTTATTAGTCAGATTTTATTGCCGGCACTTAAAAGTGTAAGGAAACATAGCTTGGCATTTCTACACTGCAAAACAAGATTGCAGGAAAATGTATTGAAGCAAATGAAGTCAACCGTAAACAGTTGTAAATTGTTGCTAAATAATTTTATTTTGGCTTATGTTAAGAAATGCCAGCTTGTTCTCCATTCCCGATTTTGTAATAATGAACATAATGAATTGGTAATATTGTTGAAAGAGTTTATGTCTATTTACAAATGGATAATTCGATGAAAGCATTGAAGATGGTGTTCTATGCTTTAAAATGGTGTAGATTAATCAAGGGTTTGCGTACTTTTATGAACTAACAACTGGAAGCAGGGGTGCGAAGAAGGCAAGAAGTGTTATATGGGAGAATAATTGAAAAAAATTAAGTAAAATCAAATTCATAAAATTCAAACTGCAAAAAATGCCATTAAATAAGCGAAACTAAAACCATAAAACGTGTCAATAAAATCTGAATGGCAAACTTGTTAAAAAAAAATTAAAGAAAGCGAAGAATTAGTGAATTAAACTATACGCGTTAGGTGTTCCCATTCAAAAACCAAAGATTTTGTTGTTTTAGTGTTGTGGTTATTTTACTATGTGTGTAATTTTTTTTTTTAATTTTCTGAAACGATTGCACGGCATTAAATGGCTTCATTCAATTGAATGTGAACCATTTAAAATGGAAGTCGATTGTAAATTGCTAGTGCCAATCATTTTAGCTCTCACCTCGTGTATAGTTTGTGTTTGAATTGTGTTTGCATCTCGTATGCGACTTTTTTTCCCCTATAAAATATATATTCGGTCGATGTGTAATTTATAATTTGTTTCAAGAACCAATTTCATTAGCATTTAATTCTACCGATAACAAAATATAAATCTAAATATAAATACTGCAGGCGTAACATAGCAACATTGTATACATCCGCACATTTTCTAGCTACTGAGATTTCCCTTCAAGTTAAATCTTTAAAACAAAGAGACAAAATTCTTTCGGCCTGAACATAGAAAATTTGATGGACGTGATCCTTCAACTCACATTTTCCAACTTTTGTTTTGCTTCGTTGATGACTTTCATGAGCTCTTCTTTCTTACTATTGGCAAATGACTTTGTATAATTTGTCTTCACATCTCCATTATTGTGCTTCGAGCTGATGCTTCGACGAGCTAAATAAGATGCGAATATTTAAATTATGAGTCCATAAAAATGTTAAAGAAGAATTATTGGAATTCTTACTTCGATCACCTCGATCGGACAAACTTCCTGGGCCATCAAGCGCTGCTTGCAAAAATGACGATGACTGTTGAAGTGGTATATTTTCATTACTACCACCTAAATACTGTCCGTCCAAAGTGGATGCCAGTGAACGTTCAGCATTATCTCCACTTGGCGTTGATGCATCATCTTCATCGTCCGATGTACCAGTGCCAGTATTTGTTCCGCTTTGTGACGTTGTCAAACTTAAACCTTGTTTTTCAAACTTTTGGCGTCTCACGGATTTTCGTAACTCCTCTTCATTCATGGCGTTCACCTTAAAGTCACCACTGAAAAGGCAAATGATTTCAAATTAATTTTCAATTCAATAACTGCAGGTAAACGCGTGTCGTTCTTACGTTGGTGTACCGGGTACATTTGGATAAAACGTCATTCCATGGTCTGAGCTCGTTCGTTCACCATCCGATATATCTTCAATGTCACCATCATGTTCGGTATTCGATTCGAATTGTAAGCTATTTTTTGGAGTCTGTAATGGAGGCGAAATGTTGAAAAAATATATTTTTTTTATTACAGAGAAAAAGAAGAAGCGTTAAAATTTACATTTTTATTCACAAGCAGTAGATCTCGTCGATTCTCAACGCCACTATCGATTGAACTATCCTCACTGAGATAGGTATTTGTGTAGATATCCTTTGAACTGGCGCTATTGTAATCAGATGTTTGGTTGTTGTTGTGATGATTTGTTTGAATGATTGGTATGTTATATGATATGGCGGCTGAAATGGGTGGTGTTGTCGATGAAACTGTTGCATCTCCGGGCGATGTGGCTCTCAATTCATCTGGTTCGAATAGTTTCTTTTGAGCCCATCGACCTCGTGTTTTTGGCTGTGGTTGATTCGAATGACTAGGACTTGAGCTCAATGCATTTTCCGCATTCTCTTCGATTGGTGTTTTCTTCTTTGCCCATTGTGGCAATTGCCCTACATCTGAAAATCGATAACCAGGTGTAATTGGAATATCTTCAGCGAAATAATTCGGTGTTGGTGTTTTAAGCGGTTCGAGTGGTCGAGCATTTTTGTGATTCACATAAGGTGTTTCCATCGGTTCGTTGTTCGTTGGCGATGTAATGGGTCGTGGAATTGTGCCGCCCGATCTGATTGCTTGTTGTGATAGTCGTGCTTGCATTGTTACAATCATATCATGTGGAACCTGCCAGATGAAGATGCATCCATCGCCACTGGCCGATATCAAGTGTTTGCAGTCATTTGTGAATTTCAGACCAGTCACCAATTCACTGTGACCATACATTCTTGCCATACACTCTGTCGAATAGTAATCGTAAACGCTGAGTGTTTTATCGGTGCACGATGTTGCAATATAAATTCCGCTCAGGTCCAAACTTAGTTTAATCAAACTGCCCTCATCTGAATGTGATCCTTTGAATGTTTTTGTATGCTTTGCATTTTGTGTTCCATAAATTCGAATGTTACGATCTTGACATGCGGTTAAAATGTGTTTATTGTTACTGTCTACCTCCATGTCATAGAGTGTGGTTTTGCCCGAACAATTGTTGCCACGTAAAAATTGATTTTGTTGAAAATTCCGGAAAATAATTGATTTATCAGCACCACAAGAGACCATTTGAAATGCCAAACCACTGCCGATGAACTTCACCGATGTGATACTGCTGGAGTGATCGTCGAGCGTTTGTAAAATTTGGTATCCAATGTCAACATCGAATATATGAATCAAACGATCTCGACTGGCACTAGCTAAAAGGCGTCGTTCAATCTTCTCATTTGTATATTCCAAGCACAGCACTTCAGAGTCGTGCGCTTCAATGGTTGTGAGTAATTTCAATGTGCCTAAATGGTAAATTCGAATATTTCCACTTCGATCGCCCGTTGCCAAATGACTTCGTTCGGGACTTACTTTAATGCAGCGTACACCGTTTCGACCGTCGTAACTTGATGATTTCTCCATATTTAGTATAGGATTATCCATGTCTTTGATGTAACTCATATCGGAATCGATGTACAATAGTTTCAATAGATCTTTGCTGTAGATGTTTTTGCGATAGACTTCATTTGTTTCACAGCCATCAATGCCCCACACTCGAATCGTGTCATCTGATGAACAAAGTAAATAAAATCATCATATTAAATTAAATAATAAATAAAATCATTATATTTTCAAATTATTACCTGATGAACAAGTTAAGAAACAATCCATTGGCAAATTGTGTGTTAGATGATTTTTTAGTGTGTTGTATGGCACAGTTTCAACTCCCCAAATGCACGCCGAATGATACAAAAACGAATGGCTTTTGCCGACTCGTTGAATATTCCGTAGATCCCAAATGTACAAACTGTGATCGTTATAAACGCATGTTAGTTTGTCATGCATATCATCGAAAACCATGGCAATTGTGTCTGGATACTTTGAGTTTGGCGGTGCTGATGTAATGTGATTTATATGAACACCTTGTGCCACATCAACACCCAAATAATGGGTTCGCGGTAGCGTTGTCAAATATTCTAATGTTTCAGCATTGAATACACGAATAATTGACTCAGCGCAACCGACAAATATGTATTGGCTGCTGGTGCACAGACAATTTGCTGATGTCGTTCGACAATCAACCCATTTATCAAGCAAACGTCGTGAATTAAACTCCACCAATTGACCATTTCGTGTGATTGCGTATGTACTGTCGGCACCGCTTCCTTTGCCACATGCAACCGCACAGAAATCATTATTTCGTAACTCTCCTAAAATGGCACTGCGACCCATCAACGGTATTGGCTCCTTGTATTTTCGACTACCTTCCAAGTACCAGTATTTTACATGTCGATTACCAACCGTTACAAAGTAATTGCCATCTTCGCTGAAACATACTGAACATACTTTGGCACTAACTTTGTTTGATGCGATTTTTAAATTTTGTCGCCAATCGAACACATTCACGATCATATCGTGTTGTGAACCAACCGACACCAAATATTTTCCATTCGGTGAGAATGTAATACAACTGGTCGCATACTTATGACCTAAAAATTCTGCAATCACAACACCACCAACATTACTGCCGCCAGGCAATTCAATATTTCCATTTGCCGCACTAGTATCTAATTCCCATACTTTGATCGCTGGATTCTGGCCGCATTCACCCGTTGCAATATATCTACACACACAAAAACAATTAAATTACATTCAGTTTTGTTATTGGTGCATTGCACATTTAACACCATTCAAATGAATGTGTGCACTTGTCTACACTCACCGGCCGCATTGTGAATAAGCAATTGCTGTGATCGATTTGCGCGATGTATTCAATAAATATGCTTGGGTAAGCTTCTTTGAGTTGAACAAAACGACGGTACATCTAAAAGTGGAAAATAATAGCATTTCATTAATATATTCATGTTCGAAGCAAAAAGATAAAATTGACTTTTAAGAACAACAATAAATTTTCATACAACATCATTGTCTCTGCTGGCAAATATGACTTGGGTCTATGCTTAACGATTTGACTTAATTTATGCATAAGAGAATTTTCAAGATTGGAATGCAATAAATACTGATACCGAATAAATCAGATTATAGGTCGATGAGACCGAGAATATTTCAGTGAAGTGGGGCGATAGAATGTCCACTTGTTGTAAAAGTTGAAACTTCCTAAGCGGATATTGTTCGTTCGCAATAAGGAAATCATTGTTAACGTTTTTATATTAACTCATAAAATGACATAATCACTTTCTATCGGAAAAGGACGTGGAACTATCATTCTTATTTTAATCACCTTACTCTGGTGTTGAGTTTAAAAATGGAAAATAAATTATGCATTGTCAATAAAACTGTTGTCGATCCAAATCGGTACTGAAATTATGAAAATCACGTAATAGCTTGCAGTCTCGCCGCTTTCGTTTCTACATCGTGTTTCGCTCGAATCAATTTTAATGCAAATTCATTCCCTGTGCAAATTGAGTTTCTTCGTTTCCGGCTGTAAGGTTAAAGCATTTACTGTCGTCGCGTACATTCGGAATTGAAACAACAGAAAACGGTAATTGTTAAAATGTGTGGCCATTTCAATGTCAATGACACCTGGTTTCTGTAGTTTTTTTTTTCTTACATGAAATGAAATTCTTACAATTTGTATCTGTGGTTAATTTGTTGTTTATGTGGTATAAAACTAAGAATCACCGCTGAAAAATGAACATAAAACAGTTCATGCCGTGATTTTAATTGTAGTTAAATGTGTTACTCGCGGAATATTACTATTGCGCAATGAAATGTCATGAAGGTGACATTTGAGCGTTTGTGTGTTAATACTGTGAATTTGTTTAATTTTGAGCTGTTGTAAATGCTTGAACTCATTATCCGAAACGATTTTATGGCTTGTGAAACCTTACGTGATCGAATCAACACAAGCCGAATTGCTGCATTCGATCGGAAAATAAACATTTAATTGACTGCGTGGGTTGGTCAAAAATCAGCCGACAAAGACCATCGATGTTCGATAATTAAACTGAAATCCATAAAAAGAATAGAAATAGATACGAACCCGGCCGGATAAGCGATCACACCTGTCGTTGGCGAAACATCCAAAGCTGCATTACTACATACCGTCAAACCCAGTACTTTTTTTAATTTGATCTGAAATTCAATAAAAAAACGGAAAACATTCATTGATTATTTAAGAATTTATTGTAATACTATTTGTTTATTATAAAATTTATATCGATTGAAAATGGCATAAAAATAAATTCACATAATGTGAAGGAGAGACATAACAAAACTTGAATATTATGGTAAGCAATCTAATGTGGTACAAATTGTATTATAAAATGTTCATCACAAAAATGGGGCAAAATATTCGAATAACATAATGTCGCCAACGCAATCTATCGATTCGATCGAATGAAAGGATTTGATGTTTTTTCTTTGTTGAGAAAATGTAAGAATTCAATAGGTTACATAAATTAGTCAACTGCCATATATGGTTCGGAACGCATATTTCATGCTGATAAATTATTTGGGCACATTTTTGTTTACGTTTTTTTCAAAAAATGTCAATCGAAATCGTTATTGAAGTTGTTTGGAATTCACTTGTCCATTTCAATATAAAATTGATTGCCACTCGACATGAACAATATCGGAATCAAAACAATTTATCGCCTACACCTCAATTTAACTGAAAAAATTCTTGTGCACACACGACTTGCGAAAAATTACACACAAAAATATCTTGAAGAGAATGTGCGTCGCAAAAAAATACCATAGCGATCTCCAGCAGGCTTTAAATTGTGGCAAAAAAATGCTACCAAAGCTTGTAATTTCCAAATGTGCTCGAACATGGATTTTGCACAAACATGTATTCGCTCATTACGTATTCTTTTGCTGGAATTGGGAAAAATATTTCAGTTCCACTTGATGTTTTATTTCTCGTTTACAAAATGACTCCTTATAGAATGTCGTATATTGCGCACAACATATTTTATGAACGTTAATCGTTAGTCGCAAATGCTTTGAATGGATGCAATTCAGTTATGAAATTTATGAATTAAATACATATATGTGAGAATTGCCAAGTCTTACTTGTGCGATTCTATTTTTTCGATGCACTTCCACATCTGTAGCAGTTGTCACTAACGCAGTGAAATTCAATTGAATTCCTATTGTCATCGAATAGATCGAAGTTGTCTTTACCAATTTCGGAGTAACATTTTTATATGTGCTTTTGGCTATGTGATTGCGGTTTGGCTCAATGTGTGGTTTTCATCTTAAGTGCATCGCTTATAAGGAAGATTTCCATTAAGCAAAATCAATTATATTTTGAAAAAATATTTACACAAACTATATTGATTGTGGCGATCAGTTTGTTATGCGATCGACAAATGATGATGCAATGTCACCTTGACAGGTGATAAATTTTCTGAATATTGTTGGTTTTTGCTTTGTTTTATAGAAATATTACATTTTCTCACGACATACATGGAACATGGGCATCATATCTTATAAAACTCAATTCGGAAGATTGATGAGACAGCTTCATTTGGTTGATAATTCTCAATAAAATTATCTTTGTATAATTTGTACACCAATTTTTTTTTCACTTTCACCATTTTTGTCCAGCTCAATGAGCACATGTATATTTAGCAGATCGGTAGTTTTCATTGACTCAATTAATTTGAAAATTGGTTTGGTAATTTTTTCATAAAATTGTGTATTTTTTTATTTAATTACGGTCAATTATTATTAATTTTTGATGAGATCTTTTAATTGATAACCATTTTCGTCATAAAGAATGAAATTGATATGTTCAACAGATGATCAAATTTCAAAGTGCTTCCGATATGAATTCGGCGCTTTTTATCATTCAAATTCGGCATAATGTCATTATACTTTTTAATTTGGAAATGATTTCTGTAATTGGTGAACCGTGAAGGAGGAAACATGACATCGAATCGTACACACCAATTGAGAAAACTTCATGAGTAGAGAAAGAGAAATAGATAGAAAGGGAGAGAACGAGCTAGGTAGTTGTGATGACTTCGTTTGTTGAACGGAGTGTTACAAGTTTAAAATGACTCAAACAGTTTCACCTTTCCATCAGTAAATCACAACACAAATGGTCTTTTATTAAAACGAAAGTTTTGTTGAATATTCATTTAGATTTCAAATGAGTTGTAGTGAATTGATGCCAAAATGGTATTCGGCACAGCGGTTCCTCTAATTATCACTCTAAAACTATGACAATTTGACAAAAAAGGTGAAAAGAACAAATTATGTTGCCGGGTGCTGATCCTTGAGTCGACAAATATTTGCCTAATGTAATCGTGGCCAATTATCCAATGGTAAGTTATTTGCATGTGCTTAGGCTTTTCTCACATTGCCAATTAGCATATGTGCTGTAAATGCGCTAATATTGTCACCATAAATTTCATTTCAAACAAATTGACCACTTTGCAAATAGTGAATTATGGCCAGACGGCATTTTCACTTTTCATATTGATTGAGAGGAAAAACAAAAACCAAGCCATTTGACAATGTGCTATTGGTAAACAACAAATCCATGCGATTTAAAGTCGCGTGTTTATTATTGAAAGAAAATGACACTAAGTTGCTGGTGTCAGCATTTTACGGTTTGTCACTTATTGACTTTACATAATGCGCGTGGTTTGGCTGGTTAAACAAGCAGACACTCGACTGAAAAGTGACGGTTTTGTGACTGTATATGTATGTGAGTGTGTGATGTGAATCAAAATGGGCACTTGTGTTATGAAATAAATTTTCAAAACACCTCCGCACGAATTTTATAGATTCCATTCCATACAGCTTCTCAATGAACCACAAATATTTCATTCACACGACTGAAATCTAGATTAATGCCATTAGTGTTATAACTTTCATGCTATGAGTCCATTATTTTCTTGTGTATCTCTGGTATTCCACTGAAATTAAAACATAATCTAATTCTCTGAATTTGAATTACTAAATGTAAGATCGAGCTGGGATCTGCCATGAGTGTTTGGATTAATGAACGACGCGGTTGAAACGTTGTCATTCTGCAAACGACCTCCCGTTTGAGTGCAAAAAAGTCGTTTACCTTTGGCTCTGCTCAATGAGAGGGAAATAATAATTTTTCATCGGTTGGACAGTCTGGGAATGGTAAGCAGGTAAATCAAGCTTAAAAAAACAGCATCAAGTGTAGTTTTTTTTTCTATATTTCGCGCATTTATCTAATCTTCAGCCATGCATCACGATAAAGTAAGAGCCGGTTTTGGAAAGTTTTTTTTTCATTTGCAAACATTCAAAATTAGACAGATTTGATACTGTACAAGATCTGGTCGAGCAGCTTGGTCAATTCAGTGTTTTGTGTTTACATTTCTTGTCTCATAAATATTGATAATTTATGTAAATAACCTTTCAAAGTGAGGCAATTTTCATTCGAAGACTTGTACATTTTTTGATTTGTTCACTTTGCTCTCTCTCTTCCTCTCTTTCACTTGCTCTGTTGTTGGAAAGTAATATTGTGATTGTCGTCAGACTTTGTAACAAAACAAAACAAATGTTGAAGTCGGAAGGAAATAATACGCAGCAGAGATCGTAAATGACATTTACTATGATACAGCAACAAATCTGTGGGCGGTTTTTGAATTGAATTTGTTGTCATAACCCTGAACTAACCGAAAGTAAACACAAATGCTCGATTTGCGGTTCTCATTGCGCTGGAATAAAGTAAAGTCGACAGTGCGACCATGTCAAAAATTTTATATTCATCAATAAATAATCGTCGATTGGCTGTAAATGGAATGAAAGCAGTCAACAGAATAAAATATTCAGAGTTTCGCCCACCGTCCATACATTTTTGCATTTTAAACTATGTGCTGGTTGGATGTGATAGTAAAACAAATTCTAGAAAATGTTCGACGACAATGACATTTCCTGCTGCCGCAATTTGAAATACCAACTCAACCATGTGAGTGTGTGTATGTTTCCTCGAAAAATATGTTTGGAAACACTTTGATTTCTACTTGAAAATTTATTCAAACGTACTGGATTTACAAGTGAAATATCACATTAAATCCCATATCAATGAACAATGGAAAAAACCTTTAAAATCAAATGGAATGCAATTATTTTTGAAATTTTCCCATAAAAGGCTACTGGAAATATCCTTGTTTTGAAAGAGAAGATAACACTGTAAAAAAATTATGTCAAACAACTAACAATGTACTCCAGTTTTTGAGCTCCCAAAGACGTAGACAATTTTTGGTTTTTGAGCTCAGTAAATGTGAGTGCAATCAACAAGAGTGCATATGCAGTTGTTCGATTCCAAAACACAAAAGGAAAACATGTGTTCTCGATTGTTAGTATTTTTTGTATCCTTAGCACAAACTAAAACAACTAACACAGACAAAAATGTACATAAACATACAGAGTCGAACAGCTGCAAATGCACTTTTATTGCTCTATGTATGTATGACCTAACATTGTAGGTTTGGTCTAACGAATTTTTGGAATATACCATTTTAGTTGAGTTTCTAACACACGTGAATAAGGTTATGAATTACGAAAGCAATGTATTTGTCATGGAATCGTCCTGAATCGTCGGAATATCCGAAAATTTGGCATACATTCACTGTATCTGGAGAAAAATATCACATTCAAGACTTGCCCCCATCAATAACTGAAAAGGCAATGGATTTTATGTTTAAAAACATTAAGGCCATTAGTTGTAGTGTACAGTGTGTTAATATTTGCTTATATTTTGCAGGCCCTGCAGTTCATGAAAGAAAACTCCATTGACGAGCCATTAGCAGCAGCTTACAGTAAGTAAAAAAAATGAAGTTATATTTTTTGAAAAATAAAAATAAATCGACTTTCTTTAAATTTATAGAGATATATGAGGATGAAGTTGTTTTTGATCAAATGGAAGTACAGTGGAGATCGGTCATTGAACAGAAGGCGGTATTAGTTTGTTTCAAAGAAGGATCCGATGAAATCGTTGGCATAAATATGAACTATGTCCTGTCTATATATGATCACATATTGATGAGCCCTATTGCTGTGATAAAGAAAAGACTGCGAAATGTGTATTCAATGTTCGAAAGAATGTATTATGGTTGCATCGACCGAAAGTATAAATTATTATGTTCGTTGATTAAATCAAATAAAAATGATAAAAGATGTCTTGGTCTGTTACAATTGATGACTGAAGATTTTGATATAGACGTTGATGAAGTATTAGTTGCCTGCGGCCTTTGCGTTGCTCAGAAATATCGCGGTCGAGGAATTGCTGTGGAACTTTTGAAAACAAGAAAGATATTTTGTGAAGAATTCAACATAAAGTTGACAATAAATGTATTCTCTTCGCATATAGCTGACGCATGCGCCGAAAAAGCTGGTTTTGAACTACTAAAAACCTTTAGGTAAGATAGAAAGTAAATTTGTTGACATAAATTATGTATTTTAATAATTGTTTCTTCTTCTTTTTTCAGTTACGATGAAATCCGAAAAAATTATCCTCATCTCAAAGTACCGATTCAAATTGAAAGCAATTCATTGACTTTTCGAGCAATGAAAATCAATTCAATGAGAGAACTCATTTCGGATAAACCCAAGAGTTTGGCGTTAATCAAAAAGTTAAATAAATAATCATGATATTTTCTATCTGATTATTAAGTTACTTAGTTAATTAGTTATAATCATAATCAATTATTTTGATTATCAATTTGGCTGACTGTGAAAAACCTGAAATAGTAATTTACTAGTAACTCTAGAAGTTTTTTATGAACATTTAAAATGTGTTGCATTTAATTGTTGTGGATTTTTAAAGATAGGCAAAGAGTTTTTACACACTTCTCATACACATCGATAATTTTTCTGCTTTCACTGAGACATTTTTCGAGAGTGACTGTAAATAAGGCGGGACTTTTTTGCTTTTCATAACCAGTTTTTAACTAGATAGAATCGACTTTAGCCAGGATCTTCTATAGATTTTTACCGGAAATTACCCTTAAATTTTTTGAAGAAGACGTGGTTACCTATGTCGTAATCTGTTAGACTGACTTTTCAACAATTCCTCATTAAATGTATAATACTTTCAATAATCGATCATACACAATAATAATAAACACGACTTTTATTTTTTTAAGTTTATGAATAAAATAAAACTCTCTTTTTTCTCTTAATTTTCAACTGCAATTTTTCAATTTTTCGATCCACATTACTGAAAACAATGATTGAATTTAGAAAGTGTCTGATGATTTTTCGGGCTGCTCCGCATAATTCAAATTGTTTGATAGCGCTCTCCCAATTATTATACATGTGAATTCTTTTTTTTATTTCATCTTTTAACAAAAATTAATAATAACATAATTCAATCTGCTGTGTTTTCAATCTGATTGCGTTGAGTTGGGTATCTTTTGCAATATTTTCTTCTTGACTGACTGCCATCACTAATTGGCACATGGATGATGATTATAGTGATGGTTTCAGATTGCACGTATTGTTTCATTCATTCGGATGCATTTAAGTGAATTGTTAAATTGGCGGCAATGTGCAGAATGCGGTGCGATTGTAATGCCGAAACTTTGTTGAGATTTTCAGTTTTTATTACCGATTGAAAAACGAAGCCGCACAACAAAAAGATAATTGTGTGTTCTTCCTTTAACACCTTGATGTACTTTTCAAGATCTCAGAGCGTGAACATTTTTTTTATTCAAACAATTCACAGATGTATTTCATGTTTGTTCAATGAATTTAGATGGAATCGCTTTTTATTTCTTGGAATTAATTGTGTAAGAAATGGAATTAATCGATTCATTAAAGAATTAATGGAATTAAGAAGTGAATTTATCGGAAAATTTACTCAACTATTGAATTAATTAAATCAAGTATAAAAAACACTACATTAAACTTTAATCGATTATGATTTATTTGAATTTCGATTTCAAATAGGATTTTAAGCGTGAAAAGTTGAATTGGTAGGTAAATTAATACGTTTTCGATTTTTTCTGATTAGCATTGGATGGTCGTGAACTTGTTAAGCGGCACCCAAAATGCATAATACCATGACAAGATCCAAAATGAAGTAATGAAGACAAATTCGCTATGGCCATGGATCTATAATGCGACGAAATACTGCAAATTCGGAAACGTGTGTGAACGAACCTTATACAATTCGAAAAAGAAATCCCACAAATTATTCATTCCACACTTTTTTGGGTTTTTTGTTGGTCAAACATGCGAAACGAAATATCATTATGGAATATTCAAATTGCAAATTATGCAAATTGAATGTGCAAATTAAAATGTGAAGACAAAAAATGTTGACAGTATGAGAAAACTTCCCGTCAAACAAATGGATTTTAATCAGGATAGAACATCAAAAAAATGTGAAGAGCATGGGAATCAAATCAAGATACACCAGCGGTATGAAACATGTTCTTTGCTTAAGCGAAATTAATAATAATCAATGCAAACCTGGTAAGCGGCGACTTCATCGCTCGAATAAACCGGATGCAAAACTGGCGACGAATTTTTCGGTGCGAACATTTTTGATTCTTAATTAATCGATAAATTTGTTAACATTCAAAATCAATGTTTGAGTTTTTGTCTTTTTTTTTACATTAAGTTCCAGAGTTGGAAAGTGAGTTTGCAACTAAAAGTGCTCTGGTTTTTTTTGTGTCACTTGAAACAAATGTTCATAACATAAGAAAATCTACACTTTACACTGAGCTTTACTTGTTCTGATCGTAAAATAACAATTTGTGACATAAAAATGCGAACATGAACTTTGAAAACATGGCAAAGCAACGAGGCTAACACAAGCACACATGGATGTGAATTAGCTCTAACGAGCCATATAATACCGAATGGGAAGTGCTCTTGTTGGGCGTGCTTTCACAATCGCTATACATGCACTTGATGACACTTTGACACGAATCTCAAACACCACAGCACGTTATAAAATTTAAGGTTTTTTTTCACTCTGGTGGAATGGATGAGATTTTATCGTTGTATTTTATAGGTGTGTGCGATTCATTCGAGACACCACACGCTAATGTCGATGATTTTCCTGCAAGAATTTCGAATTTAATTTCTGCACTCGTTCATCACTCAAAATTTTATGGTCCCATCGTGAGATATTTATTTGGTTAACGGTGTAGATATTTTCGTCATGAGAATAATTCTTATTGTTTCCGTTCACACAGATCCATTTTTTTTACTTAAAATACCACCAATCAAGACATTTTTTTGGGGTCGAAAATGAATTATTGATTTTGTCTCGTCGTGAATGCTTCCGTTCAGCCCGAATATGATTTTAATTTTTGTTTATTCAGGAGCAAAAGCAACGGTCTTACACGTGAACTTTGTCGAAACCAACAAAAAGACGTTAAAAAAGGTATTGCATGAAACAAACAAAAGTGATTCCGTCATCAAATTCGTTTTTTTTAGTTTTTATATTAAGTGGATTATAATCGGAGCAAATGCAAATATGCACAAAGAAAACGAGTATATGAGAATCAAGTTGTCTTGTTTTTGAAGCGTTTCAGAGTTTTATTTGAAAGTATGTGCTCTGAAAACATCGAATACAAATTGTAAAAGTCGAAATGCTTGTATAAATTCCGACGTTGTTACATTATTGACAATGCCATTTAAGATCGGCATTGCTTACATGCTCGACTTGCTCGATCGATGATATCGACATCGTTTGTTTTTTTTTTCTCTTTGCATTTGTTAAGAGTTCAATTCCTCGCAATTTGTGTTTGGGAAACTTATACTGTTGAAATTAAAATGCTCAATTTGTATTGTTGGCAGAGTTCAGCTGCATGCTTGAAATGGTTTCAGGCGATCCCATTAAAAAACTGCGATTTTTTTCTGTTTACTCGTGTCGACGTCTTTATTTGGACATATATGGCATTTGCGTTGTCGACATTCCATAAGCAGAAAATATATTGTTTTTGGCGAAAAAGCAGAAAATATGAATAAGCGATTCTTTGGGTCGAGAATATTCCAATAAATAAATTCAAAGTTCGACAGCGTATTTACCGAAACATTGTTTTATAATTAACTGTGTGATTCATAGAGAAGGTGAGGCCTGTTCAACACATGGTACACGCTGTCGAAGCATTGCGGGTATTATCTTGGTCAATTTCCATGTTTATTGGCCCTCATTATGGCCTATTAACGCGAATGCCAATCATAAAAACACCTACCACTTGATTGAGTAATACCCGATTGTGAAATGGTTTTGTTCAAACGAGCCTCTTCCATGAATCAAACATTTAAGCATCAATTTTCATATGACAGGAAATGTCACTTGGTGAGACACAAATCAATGGTGGTCATTTTCCATTTGAAATCACATCAAGAATATCTACATCATATAACAAAATAATATCTCGATGATATTGTACTCGTAATTTCTCTGTGGTTATGAGATCATTGGCTCTGTGTTTTCAAAAACAACACATCACCTACACGTATTCAACCTTAAACTCGATACCGAATTTATGCATTAATATGGATTTACAGACGCACAGAACGGACGAGATAGAGAGAGAGAGAGAGAGAGAAAAAAAGATAGAAATCAATCAACTTTTCAGGCAAAGAAGAAACAATGTATTTTTTTTTTTTTTCAAAACCACAGCGCGTTTAAAGCGATTTGTCTTGAAACACTTGCGAGGTTTGTTTTTTTTCTCTTATATTCAGCTAAACTGGTGTTGATAATCTCATTTGTTTACAAATCGTTTTCAATTGCATGTTTCTTTTTCAGCTGGCATCCAAATTATTCACTTGGTTAATATATTAACTCTTCTCTCTAATCACTTGAGCAATTTTTACAACTTCATTTTGATATGATTGCGGTACTTTCATTTTAGCAAATTCACAATGGTCAATCAAATTAGTTGTGCTTGTAGCTAACTGTAAACGATGTGAGAGCACTTGAACTATTTTCTTCACGAAATTGACACATAAAACTCGTTATTTTTTTTTGTTGAATATTGAAACGAAAATTTATCTTACATTCAATTAAATTTATCGTCAAATCGATCGATATTGATTTCATCTAACGGATTAAATCTTTCGTATTTTCCTATTGATCTAAAACGAAGTTAATTGAAGGAGAGAAAAAATAGCACTTCAGTCGACGTAAAAAAATCTGCGAGACGTATTCGTAATCGTTGTAGCTTTAAAACTAAATTGAAATGTTGGATTGAAAGCACGTTAAACCTACTTTTTTTCGAATGTATTCGCGATCTCACACAGTATTTTTTTTTCTCTCTCTCTTGTGCGCACAGTGTTCAATACATCTGTTGGTCGCGCATGCTTACATATGTGTGTGTTTGTGTGTCGGTGCCTCGGCACGTATAAAATGAATAGGTAATTTATTAAAATATTTGCTTGTTTTCGATTTATTTGTGCTTTATTTAGAAGCAAAACCAATACAATCAAGCAGGACAAGTATACAAACACAGAGAGAAACTAGAGAAAAAAAAACAAGTCAAGAGATTGGTGTATGTGTGTTAAAAAAAACGATATATGCAGGTAGCGTTGGCCACCGTGAACAGTATGTTAATGCGATCTTTCAATTCCATTCATTACCGTTTGCTTTTTGCGTTATTGTTTACATACAAATCTCTGCTATCTTCCTCTCTCCCCACATGCCAGACCAGCACAAACGATGCGCAAACAATGTAACTAAGACATGAGCAATGCCGCGCAAACAGCTAGAATTGATGATAGTCATTTGATACATCACACATACACCAGATTGAAACCATTATATTCTACATATATTCCATTTCTTCGATCTGTTTGCGTTGACCAAACACACAACGTTCTCTCGGCGCTTTTTTTCTTCTTCCTCCTTTGTATTTTTAGAGAAAAAGAAAAAATGGCAAACGATTTAAACGTTTAGGTTTATTCTTAAGTAGTACAACAATGCTCAATGATTATTGATGGATGCTTGGCACACGTTTTGTATTCATTACATTGGCATGAACATATTCAAAACGAATAGCGCTTAGCACATGTTTTGTTTGGCTTTGATTTGAATTGACCATCGAATTAGACTGAATTGCTTTATTGACAAATTTGGAATGCTAATTTCGTGCATCTTTACGCATCATCCAAAATTCATCTTCCGCTTGACCTTCACACAAACGTTTTATATATGGAAATGCGTACACATATTTTTGGCCATAAACAATATCGTTTTGGACACATTTAGCGAAAGTGTACATAACAAATAACACCTGTATTTTACGGTGTGGCAACAGGATTAGTCGAATAAATTAGTGCCACTGGTGCCACTTTGAAATGAATATATCAATTTTAGAAGACGATTTAATACTCCTCGAATATGGTTTAATTTTATGCAAGCGCATCCCATTTTCAACATCACTGAAATGTTTTACCTTGTACATCTATCCAAAAATTTGTGTTCGATCTATAAATGCGATCGATGCCAAATTTCTCCCAACTGGAAAATAGATGAAATAAATTGCAAAGAAAATTGTGCAGTCAAGCAATTCACTACTTGACTTGTTCTTCACAAAGTATTTTTCTAGGTCAAAAAGTTTTAATGCTCGAGACAAATTTCTCTCTTCGTTTCTTTAATGTATATTTCACTCGGTATTATTATTAGTTCTTCAGGTCAAATGCAATTAATCTCTGTGTATTCCATTTTGTATGTGTTGTGTATTATGCACGCTTAGTCAATAGATATAGCGGTAGATCATTATCGTTCTGCAACAGATTCAATATATGAATAGAATAGATTGCGTGCTTCATGTGCAAATAAGTTGGCAATACTGTTTGTTATTGCCTTGAGATTCAATTATAGAATTTGCATTTATTTTGTACGGCACACGGGCTATATTGGAAAGGTCAACAAAAAAACCAGGCGCTTTTTTTATGTACCCAACCAAAATGAAATTGTGTCGGTCAGAAAAAAAAGTGTGCATAAAATGTGAAAGATCCAAGATTTTTGTAGCAAACACTTTCATGTCTGAATACACACACAAAAAAAATCACCGACAAAGAAAACACTCCATTATACATTTGTTGAGAAACGCGCTTTAACATTCTCTGTTATTTACATGCATTTAATTCTTTCTCGAGCTTGCAATACATGATAAATGCAAATACGATTTATATGATTGTCATTTTGTACAGTATGTTTGGAGCAAAAAGAAACGTATCTCTCTACTTAAAAAATCGTACGATGTTTGATAAATGCCGCGAGATCCACAGAACTTAATCACCACATTTGATGTATGCAACGAGAATAAGTTTTTCTTCTGCGCCAACCAGTCGATGATTGTTTTTATTCATGATATATCGATATTCTAGTTGGATTGCGTGTATATCGCGCGCCACGACATCGCCATTTATTTGCACTATGAATTCGTAAAAAAATCGATGTATGCAAACAACGCCATGTGGAATGAAAAATGGATTCTTCTTAAACATTACATAAGCTTTCACACCATTCCATCAGTATAAATTCATTCGTATGATGACGAACGGCCGCATGTGGTGTGAAAAACAAAAACTTTTGCAAATGATTGAGTCGTGCACACCGCAAACGGCTTACACATGAAACAAGGAAAATATATTTATTTTTAATGAACTGCAATTTTATCGAATGAAATAAATAAATATTGATGCGTTATTTCCTTTGTGCTTTGCATACAAATGATTCCAGTGTTGCTTTCCATACCAAATGAAAGGTTAGCAAGTTTTTTTTTGGAATATATAAATGTTTTTTTTTCAATCATTCGATTTGATAATCGCTTCCAAAGCGATGATTTTCTTTTAATAAATATTTATTGGCATAATATTGTTAAATCAGTTTGTTGGCTGTGTGTGTGGCGTGTGCGTTCATTTGCCGAGTGCAAATTGATTGCTTGAATTATCATATAATCATATTAGAAAGAAATACAATGAGCGAATCTATGCTGTTCAACAAAGGGTTTGCGCACTTTTGTGCGCGCACCGCTTCGATTTCAACCGATGCATACGAATTGAGAAATACGTGAACATTTTCACAATTAGGTGTTTGTTTTCTTTTCAATAATATTTGCCGAAAGCAAAACTAACACCGAAGTAAACCAAAAATATTATTATCATTCCTACATCAAATTTAAGCATAAGCTGAGTTGAACTTCAAGTGCGCGTCAATTCACAAAAAAACATTAAATTGAGTACCTATTTCTTTTATCACATTCGATTGTCAGGACAAAAAAAAGAACTAAATAATAATCCCAAAGACCGTTATTTATTGCTTAAGATAAATTCTCTGCGACCAAGAGTCCCGTTGTATTTACCATCCAAGTTTTCCATTCCAGGAAATTAACTCACATTCACAAAATAATTGCTATCAATTGCCATAAATTATATGATTTATGTATTGAAATGATGAGGTCGAATGCAGGTATACAATTTGACGATATGCATTTGGTGCGATGATGGATCGCGCACACGGCCACACCATATACAAAGTATATATTTCGTGTGTGGTTCTGTGTACAAAATTGCGTAGCTTCAGGTAGTTAGTTGGTAAGACAATCACCCGTACGCCTAGTTTTCAATTCAAATATAGCGAAAAAAAATCATTTGCAACGAACCACGCTTCATCGTTTTGATTGATGAATAATACATTTTTGCCGCAGCAATGAAACGAGCAAAACACACACGAAAAAAAAATCAACAAATCCACCATATTCGTTGAGAAAGAATTCTTCAGCTTAAAAGTAGTGTTTGTTTAAATTGCGGCTGATGGCCAAAAACTGAGAATGAGAGAGAGAGAAAATGGTTGTTATTTTACTCATCAAAAGCATTACGCTTCCATTCAAACATTCTGATGATCGATTTGACATAAGTATAGTCAATGAGACGTGAATCCAAAAGTACCATCGATCTACTCCATATGAATCGTATCCACGTTTCCCATAAAATTACCATTGAAATATGTGGGCGATTTTTATGCGCAACCAAACATTTTCTTAAATTGTATGATTTTGACATTTTGCACAATCATACTGCTATTTACGTAGCGGCCATAATTACGCGGATGCCAAAATGACAACAACGACACACGTACTAAACGTGCAATCGCAATAAAGAAAAAAAGAAGTAAAAAAACAGAATTGTCTTTAAATTGAATTTCGAGTGTACGTGAGTGATTAGAAGCAATTTTTGGATTGTCTTTTTTGTTTCGCACAGATTAAAGTCAATCGATCAGTTGATGGATTTTCGTCTTTTGGCTTTCTAATTTTAATATGTATATACATACGTGTGTGAATGTCGATCGTTGTCACTTGAACCGCACCAAATTTCGCATTCAAGAGCTTATTTTGTGCTGAAAACCCTTTTATCGTCACATAAAAACCGTCATTTGTTATTCACATTTCGGCTGACTCAAAACAATAGTCAATAACTTAAGCTCCGGATCGTTATCGTTAGTCATAAAATTCTGTTGACAAATGAATAAGCTCCATTCTATATTTGTAATTTTCATGTTAACGGTTGCATTTCAATAAAACGAGTGAAAGTCCATTGAATGCAAAATTAGAAACGGAAAATATCTCCGAAATGAGTCGGCGAAAGGAAAGTAAAGCGCAATTTATAGGCAGTCATTGTGTGCCCAACATTCAGTTCATCTCGATAGTATCGAGCGGTTGGCGCGCGCGACACGAATGAATAAAGAACATTTATGCTTTTATTGCATGCGTTTTGAATTACATTTGCATCTTGAGATATGCATCTCGTCATTTCATTACCTACAAATCAACATTTCGATATTGTTGTTTTAGTGGAAGTTGTGTGAGCACACAGCAGCAGGCGGCCATTGCTTTGAACAAATCCGCTCTATGCCATATTGAGAGTGGAATTAATTGATTTGGTCTGTGTGTATGTGTTTTTATATGCGCCGTTTGCATAAAAGATTTCTACTCTCTGTTTTTTTATTAGATGTACGCATAAATCTGGTTTGGTTGCAAACAGTGCGATGAACGCAACGTATATATATTCAAAATATTTTGATATATATATAGTCATTTGAAAAAAACGAGTGAACAATTTCCACACCGTATCATTACAAACTAAGCTTGGGCATTTGCATTTCACAGGCAAAAAACCGCCCAACATACACCATGATTTTGTTTTCTTTCATCCACAAAAGAAGTCTATCATCAAAAAAACATTAGAAAATTAAAGAGGTTTTTTCTCTCTCTATCTCTCGTGTTCAAAGACAAAACTGCCGCCATTCACAAAATTGAAATGTGCGGTAAATTGCAAACGATCGATTTTGCCTACAAACACATCGAAGGTTCGATATATGGCACAAAAGACCGTAACAAAATCGACAATTTCAATAAAAGGAAATCAAATGTCATCCATCGATGACAATGTATTGGATCGAAAAGGGCCGACCGCGTACAATTATATGATGTCGAATGGTAAATTATACATTTAAAAATGGTTTTTGCGTCGGTGTTAATATTTACTTAAATAATTATCGACAGTCAAATGGCCAATTTATAGGTAAACTAAAATAATAATTGGCACGATGAAATTGATTGCTTTAATTGGAACATTTTACCATAATAATTCATCGTGTTGTCATCGTCGTTTGTAACCGACGAATTTTGTATTTTTATGGTAAATTCATAATACGAATAAACCCAAACCGAAAACTGAATCTAAAGAGACTGCATTGAATTTGTTGATGGAAAAAGTGTTGGTGCACAATAATTGAATATGCAATTTATCAGCGAATCACTGAGACATGTTGGCTCCTACCTTCTGTATTTCTGACAAATGACTAGCTTAATGTGCAACAACCACAAATCAGATCAAATGTCACAACTCGACAGGAATTGAAATACACAGCCCGAACGTGGTTAAGATCGATTGGAAACCTACAGCATCGCAGTGATCGTATACGCATTATTATGATAAATTGCAGCTTTTGGATATAATTATTGTTTGACAAGATATAATTTTGAACAAATACAACCATTGAACCGCCCTACAAACAAGAGAAATATACACTTTGTAATATGAAAATGTAATCACATAGATTGTGATCTGAACTGAACATTTCAAGTTTGAATTTCTTTGGAAAAATAAAATAAAATTACCATTCATGCAATTTGTATTAATACGGACTTATAATAAAAAATTTAATACAAAACATTTGCAACTCAATGAATGGAATTCACTTAAATCAGCTTTAAATCATAGAGAACAATAGAGAGTATACTATGATTGGTGTCAATTTCGATTGCACGAATCGCTTTATTCCAGTCATATTACAATTTTTTAATAATAAACAGAAAAAGAAATAAAACGTTTAGCTCAAATAAGCATTGTTTGAGATAGTTGTATAAATGTGAAATACAAAAATGCGATTTTATTCAAGGTTTTCCAAGGTTGACGGGTCGAACGATTTCTGCGATTGTGTAAGTTTTAACTGCTGTAAGTGTCAAAATGTACAATAAGCAATCAATACATGTATGCAAACATTGCAAACATGTTTGTTTGAAAGTTATTATTTGTGCTAAATGCGGGGGATGGGATAGAACACACAAATCAATAACAACAATAATAATATAAAGAAACCTGTCACATTCAGTTTTTTCTCTCTCAAACGAATTATTGTTCGCTATTAAGATTCTTCACAAACAGAAAATAAAGAGCAACGAAAAAAAAACACATTTTGATTTGGTAAGTTGTATTTTGTTGATATTTGTTAAATAAACCCGATCTTTCTGTGATTGTAAAGACATGATATTTTGTACACAAACATGATCGGTTGTATTTTGTTCAACCGATCGAATAGATTCATAAAAGCAATTCTTAACATCGTTTTTAAATCGAAATTTTATGCGCAATTAAAATACAAGCAAATAATCATGATCGTTAAAATGCCAATTGAATAGTTGCTTTTGAAGAAGTCGCTACTTTTTCGTTTTAGGTAAATGAAAAACGTTTTTTTAATTAAGTGATTAAAAATGCAACAACATTGATTTGATGACCAATCTCTCACAGCGTTGACCAGTTTCTCAGTTCGTAAAAGCTCCCGATGTGTGTGTGTGTGACAAAGTTGCGGTCGCACATCTCTAGATGAGTATAGAAAATTAACACTTGATGACAATGTAATCGGCGAGAGTTTGTGTGCGCTGACCGTGGCGATGGCGAAAACAAAAAGGTGTAAAAACTCATTAAGGCGAATTTACGGAATGACATCGAGGAAAGAGAACCATATACGGGAGCGCTCTTAAAAATAAATTAAGTCGAACGATTTGCATAAATGACGTAGTTTAGTATCTATGCACCAACTGTCTAGAATATATGGAGGTTTTTTTTTGCGGTGAAACTGATTCGGTACGACTACCGTTTTAAACCGAGATACAATCGAAATGCCAAAATAAAACAGGCCAATTGTTAAATAATAATGACACATGAAGCATACATTTTTATACTAAAAAGAAATGAATTATGGATCGGCACAGGGCCTGTAATGCTGTTCGTTAATTTGAAAGGTAACAAACGCTCCATTTAGCCACAACACATGGTTGGATTTGCAGTGGCTGTGCATGTATAATATTGATGCTTAATTGTGCATTGGGCCGAATCACTTACTGATCTTTTCATATTATGCTGTGGTATTGGTGGCCGCATTATGAGTTCGGTTGTTTGTTAGCGCGCACACGTTCAATGTAAATGACAAGCATACCACCGTCATATGCCCGAAGCAACTGTAACGTGAATCGTTCGGCATGCTGTATATTTCTAACAGCAAAGATTGTGATGTTGATAGATTGCTTGAGTCGAACGAGCGACCGAGCACCCGCTCAAAACTTGTAAAATATTGAATACTACTACACAATCTTTTTAAATCTGAATAAATTAGGTTTGTAATCAAAACCTACGCGTCGTGCGCGCAGACATACACATACACACACTCGATCAATTCACTTTGTTTACTCAATGCTAATGAAAAATACGTCACTGAGCGTATCTGTTGCTGCTGCTGCTGCTGCTGTGCATGCATGCAATGGCTTTCAAGCGACAATTTTCATATTTGCTGAAAGTATTATGCGGAGTCTTAATGTTAAATTTCGATTGGCAACGCCAAAAGAGGCTAAATGACAAAGAGACTTCATATACCATACTCAACAATCAATTGCAAAATGTGTTAAGACTTTTCGCAGCTTTTCATTTTATCTACGGTGCGCTCAAAATGTCAAATCGCTTTAAACGACGATAAATGAGGTAAAAGTAGCTTACTTATCGGTCATGCATTCATCATGAATTCATCCAATTAAGAAGAAAGCGGTTATATTGATACTTGGCTTGCTCATTTGCTCTCTCTCTTTTTCTCTGTCTTTCTTTCTTTCTCTTTATTCTGCTCGCTCAGATTTTTGTTCCATATGTTGAAAAGATTTCTTATGAATTTAAAGGCACTTATTCAGTATTTTCATCGATTCTAATTTATCGAAACAATTAATAAACTGAAACTTCCAGTGGAATGGCTTCGAATCGAAGTAATACTCATTTTTCAAACATTTGTTGGCATGGGGCGAATCACGCTAGTGAATACTAGAAAAACTAGTAAATCTAGTGCGAAGAATGACGTCACAGACGAAGCCAACTTCACACCAAAGGCCATATAATTCATATGAAAAACTACTGAGAGCCAACTTCACGCACTAGAATTTTCTAGTTTTCTAGTGAAATCTTATCAAAAACTAGATGCACTAGAATTTCGTGATTGACCCCATGTTTGTTGGGTGTCAAAACAGATTACCGTCACCACCAACACGTCACCAGCAATTATCTAAGCAATTTATTTTCTCAATCAATTCCTCTCTTAGTTAAAATCACACGCGCTCTGATCAAAACAAAAACACAACTGATAAAACACCCAGTGAATTGAAATAAATATACACAGAGTTTACGATACATATAAAGTAGCTGCTGTTGCATCAAAGTTGTTGCTTCTCTTTTTTTGGTTTAACCATCTCCATTTTCGATAAGCATAAAACAAAATAACTAAATTGAATATATATATATATAAAAATTGATGTTTCGTTCCGTTTGTTGAATTTACACATTGAATTCCATGTGTTGGTATCTTGGTTAAAGTCAATGGAGTTTTTTCACCTTCAATTTTATTTACCACCGATGCGTTTGCCTTGCGTGGGTTTGATCGACGCACTCTACCAATAACTGGCACCGAAAGTCAAAACAATTTCGTCTCTTTAATACTCACGTAATCTCAAAAGTAACCGTAATAAAGACGATGAAATATATACGCACCACACTTTGTGGTGAATGTCTGGCCATCAATTTCGGGACGGGCGATAAACAAAACAAAAGTATACAAGATAAGGCTAATAAGAAATGGTTTGTCAACACTAACGGCAACGCGGAAAATACTGTCTTTGTCGTTGCAAAATGTGCGATCGAAAGATTTGTTTCGAGAGATTTTTCCACATTGGAAAAAAAGTTTCCAACTGCTCATTTTTATGCATTGGCCGTTTTGTGTTGAAAAAAAAAGAAGAAACAAATCATAGAAATGACAGAGAAACTCAATAATAATGAAAAACGCCGCAATTTGCATAAGTTGAATTACGCTCATAAATGAACATAGAGAGTGGCACAACACAAAAAATGTCTGGTTTTATGGCTGAATCACGTTTGTATACGACGACGTGCACGAAAGAATGAGAAAAATGCTGACCGTAATGAATTACCGTAAATGGATTGTTGACAACTTTGACGCGCATGGAACGGAATGAATGAATCGAGCCATTGCTCAATTTCAAGCACCATTTGTCTTTGCTCGTTCTTTTTATATAATTCCGTCCGTAGTATTTTGTATCGAGTGGCCTAAAACTTCAGATTCTAAAGCAAAAAGAATGGCCATTCTCAAATAACCGCACGTTACTTGTTGCATTTTAATAATAATAATGCAATAGATATACAGCGACAATTTTTAAGCAAACAATAAATTTGCTGTAAATACATATTTCGTTTCATGTGTGCGGAAAAAAAAATGACGACGAAAAAAAAGAGAGGTGACAATCGCGCTGTATTCACATGACACTTCATTTATCTATAGCGATTAGGCTTTTACGCCCAACTTTTACAGCACTGCTTCTAAATTAACTAAAATTCAAATTAAGATAGAATATTCGTATGTTTATAAATGGACAAGCAGCGTAAATGACGTTGTTGTTTTTTTCTTCTTAAATCAAAACATCGTGCAGTCGAAGTTAATAGCGGAGTTTATGGAATATTTTTATGTACGAAAATTAATTGAGCCATTTATTTGTTGCTAATTTAATTGATTAAAGAAACATTAGCGGCTCCATTCTGGCACCGAGACAACGAACGATCTGCCATATTTCTCAATAAGTTAAGTAGGTCTGTATTTCGCACTAACAAACGGTGCGCCTAAATAAGTGTGTATGTGTGTGCCAATACGTGAGCTAGAGTTTTTTTAGTCATTTGTTGGCAAACAATGTGAAAAATAATTTTTGGAGTTGACATTTGCCACAAGAAAAACAACATCTGTCACCTTAGCGACCTGCGTTCAGTTATGCCCGCTTTGAGCTCATTTCATACAAAGCAAAGAAAAAAAATGCCCAAAAAAGAACAAACTTTTGAACAATTTCGTATGTAATGATTTACTTACAGATTCACAGCGTTCGTAGTGATATTCCATGTTGTTAGTTTCAGTACTACACATAAATTCAACATCAAAACGTTTCTTACAACACGTTTCTTTGTACTGTAAAAATGGTTACATTCACATTTTATGATATAATACAGTATCATTTCTCTTCGGGCTCAAGTAACAAATGAATATGTACTGATTTCGAGAAATCGACTGTTATTCATTTGGCGGATTTTGATTAAAAAATTAAAAATTTATTCATTCACCGAAATGATTAAAATGTCACATACACTGACAATCTACAATATGAATCCGACCTTTTTATTATTGCGACGCGATTTTAATTTCAGTATTGCTAAAAATAATACGTTTCACTAGTTCACGAATTCAAAATGAGATTTTATGATGATTTCAGCGTTTTGCTTAATCTAGCGTGATCGTTTTCATCGCCAAAATTGATAAGATGACACCCAGTCGGATTCGATTATTGTGAACGACGCACAGGCCCATCAATAATACACAATATAAACAAAAATAAATCAATGCTTTTAATTCCAAACTGTTAATGCACATCAATTAGCGTCGATCAACGATGGCCTTTGTATGTATCTACAATTTGATTGTTATTTTTAAGTTTACGAGCGCTCGCGCGCTATAGAGAAATGGAAAAATAATTGTTTTTTGCGATTAATTTGTTGGGTTTGTAAAGAAAAATTGTGACCGAACCGAAGACTGCTTACGAACTGACAAAATGGAATATACTCTCATTAGTCGAATGCTCACTTTCGTATAACGGTGCGGTGCGATACACAACTGCACGATTGTGTATATAATGTGATCCATTATGAATTTGTTTATATTTTTCAGTTACTCTTGATGTTTTTTTACATTGTGCCGATTTGTTGCTGTTGTTGTACTGCTCTATTCCACCAATCTTAACGCACGAAGCAATGCAGAACGAAAAGAGACGACCGGTTGAACGCGCAAAACAAACCAAAACATGCAAGAGTCGTAAATGAAAAAGAAGAAGAAAAATGAAACACACCGATTTGCCGAAACACACTAGAACGAGGCAACGACTATTTGTTGTTGTTGTTGTTGTTGTTGTGGTTTCGTGTTCAATTTGTCGAAAATGCAAAGAAATTGTCGGCTTGAAAGAAGCGATAATAATTATTTTATTGAACGAAATAGAGAAAATGTACACGACCTATTGAAAACCGCACACCAAAGTACCAATAGCCATGGCGAAAAATGTATGGGTGAAATTGCATTTGATGATGAATTTGAAGAAAGCAATACCATTGAATAATTAAACATTATAACCATGCAAAAAGTACTAACTTTCAAGTTGTTCGGCAGAAAGAGCGTACTATTTTATGCATTGGCACAAATGCCGTCTCAACACAAAACACCGTATATTGACTGTTGTAATGTGTATTAGTCGTTTGTGTATTCTCTTTCTCTCTCTGACACACACTCGCTCTCTCTATTTCGGGTTTTTATCTCTGCTGGCGCGTTTCAATTGCAAAAGCTATAGGTTTCGGATGACGGTGCGCTGCGGCCGCGTGTGCGCTCACTCTCATTCGCCATTCAATTGTATTCGATTTTTGTGAAAGTTATCTAAAATGCTAAACACGAAAAGAGTTTCTTATGCATTTTACGTCTAGTATTCCTTGGCTCGGGCGCGCTTCCACTCGCTGCTCAATGTGGCCCATTGCCTAGAATATAGCGTTGCCAATGCACATACTTTACACACCGAAAAAAACAACAACAATCACTACACTGTTTGGACGCGTCGGTCCGTCGAAATTTATGCACTCGCCAAATGTATGAATTGCTTCAAAATGCATGAGTGCATATAGAATGAAACTGAACAATTGTGAAAGAATTACATGAATAAATAAAATGTAATGTTCGGTGAAAGAGAAGACAACAAGGGCGTCGCCAGAGGGGGGCAGGGGGGTGGCGGCAGCCCCCCCCTGAGCAAATTGTCCTCGATTTTTAAAATGCCAGACATCAAAAAAATTTTTTTAGAGAACCGATGAACTAATAATCGAAAGAGCTATTTCACATTTCAAATTTTACTCATTTTTTTTTTTGAAAAATCGATGACATCAGTTCGTTGGATCATTTAGAGTCTGTTTGTAATTATATAAACATTTGTTACTGAATTTATCAAACTAACGTCTCAAAACAGCGACAAAGCAAAGTATAAAACTTACATTGTTTTGTTTATATGAGGCATAAACATCACAATTGAAAGCGATAGCCAACTCTTTGCATTTATAGATGAATCGGTTGTTTTCTTTCTTGAACCCATTGAAAATGCGCTACAATCTAAAAATCTGGATCTTTTCTCATGCTCGATGCATATAAAAACTATTTTAAGTGTTTTGAATGACCATAGGACAAATGTAGATTCTGGTATCAAAGATCTTTTGGACAGTACTGAAAAATTCGCCAATAATATCGGTGTGGAACTTTGTATACCCAGAGTTACAACTCGACAAGTACATCGATCAAACCAACCCTCATCGAGTCCCTCTGATTATTGGAAAATATCTCTATTAATACCATACCTCGATTCACTTATAGCGAATATAAAATACCATTTTCCAGAAGAAAATATTCCGGCATTCTCACTGTTAAGCCTACATCCATCCAACATGCTCAAAATGACTAACGATGAAATGATCTCAAGTATAAATAATTTTGCTGAATTCTATAGAGTAGAGAATGTGGAGAATGAAATAGAGTTGTGGCGTACAATGTGGGAAGAAAAAAAGCTGACCAGTGAAAAACTCGAAAAATTAGAATTGTGCGATGTTATTCGAGAAGCAAACACTTTTTTTCCTACGATTAAACAAGTTCTATTGATAGCGTTAGCCCTTCCTTGCACCACATGTACAATAGAACGTTCATTTAGTACACTGAGAAGAGTGAAAACGTGGCTCCGCACAACAATGCTCGCAAACCGTCTCACAGGTAGCTAGCTGTGTAACAATAAATATGAATAACACTCTAAAGTTTAATTCATTACAGGTCTTTGCATGTTAAGCATTCACCGCGAGCTTGTAAAAGAAAATAAAAACAAGATATTGAACGAAGTTTTGGAAAAGTTCGCATCAGATACAAGAAAAATATTGCTAAAATAAGAAAACATAAATGCATAATATAATATGTATTTTATATCTATAATATATATATATATATATATCGATTTTTTGAAAAATGTCATCGTTTTTTGAAAAAAATGTCCTCGTTTTTTAACTGACTTGCCCCCCCCCAACCGAATTCTTGGCGACGCCCCTGGAAGACAACAGCATCGAATAGTTGGAACATTCTTTCTCTGTTGCACAAAATGTGCGGTTGAATAAAATTTGAAAAATTGTGCGCGCCAAAGAGCGCAACGACTTTTGCTTAACAATTGAATAAACCCAATTTCGAAAGCGTCAACATACATATTTCTGTTTTCGTTCATTGATACAACTGTAACCGTTCTGTCATGCATTTTGCCAAACCAATTAAAAGCGATTTCATGCGCACATAGGCATATATATGGTTTGGCCCGAAGAAAGTCACATACCACATGCACAAATAACAACGTTGTAATAGACTTGCAATTGTTTTATACATATGTGTATCAATATGTGTATGCATACGCGGATGCATCGTTGCATTGATGCACTCACTGCACAGCGAAAGAGCGAAGCAACGCTAACGACATAAAACCCAGTGCAATTTATGAGGTCAAGGCAAATAATGTCTGACCTAATTCTATTTTGAGCAAGAAAAAAAAATATCTCGCATTCTGTGTATAATGTATTCCTTTGAGTCAAATTACTTTCAACGACGTGATCTAAGCCCTTGAAAATGTTCGAGCCAGCAATTTTTTCAATCGATTGTGTCTAGATAATTTTCTCTTTATAACTGACATCGTCGGGTTATTTTAGCAATAAATCATACATGAAATTAGAAAATTATAACCTCAAGATTTGTACATCAGTTAAACTTGAGCGGCTTTTCGAAAATTGAATAACAAAATAGAATGTTAAAAGACACAACTCACCCGTTCGTTCAATCCATTGTCACTTTTCCCTCGTTTCAGAGATGGCGCTCGAATGTGTGAACCGCTGCTAAAATCCATGTCGCCGTCTCCACTGATCGCATGCACAATGCTCAACGGCAGCAGGTCTTATGTTTATGATTGAAATAAGCGCCGGAACTCAGATTCCCGATTCTTCAAATTGATTCAAATTGTTTTTACTGTTATTCGATGCAAACATTGTCTTTCTCATGCATTGACAAATTGCAATCGAATCCTGCTATACGTTTGAATTTTGCCGGCGGATTTTTTCTTTATTTAAATCAATTCACAATTTTTTTTCGCAATTCCAATTTTCTCCGCGTCTTACACAATTCGTTTTTTTCTTTCATGCATTAACATGCAAATTCACAATCTTCACAATTCCCTTCGATATCACACTTCTTGTTTGTAAGTTTTCAATTTTTACTATCACCTACATCACAAAATACGCTATTGATTTATGGAACCACTTTTTTCTCGATTCCATAAATTGCCATATCTCGTTTCGATCTTTTTCGAATTCGGTTAAATGATTTTCTTTACTATTCTTTTCGTCGTCGTAAGCACAAGAACGTTCCAAATGGCTTGTGTGCCGCTTTTACGAATTTTGGTATAACAACTCTTAAATGAAGTGCGTTTATCTACAGAAAAAAATCACTTAGAAACCGTAATTTGGAAATTTACTAATCAGCTTCATTAAAACGACTGAGTTTCATTAGAATCGTTGGCGCGCACTTTTTTTTCTTTCTCTTTATATTCAGCTGGTTTGCATTGTTTTTTCCTTATTATATGATTTCATTCACATATACCTACTTTCGAAACAATACACAAATACGTCGTTTGTTTATCTTGAAACAATTTTTTGACTACACAATAAATGTTATTATCACATCACAACAAGCAAATGAATACGAGTCGTTGTCTTCGTCATAGTCGATGATAGACGAAACGAGTATGTGTGTGTGCGCGCAAATGAGTTTTCGTAATTATTTTATGTGTGGTGTGTGCTTTTTGCTGCTTCGTAATGTGTTCTGCAAAACAATTCAAGATCAACACACTATACACATTTGGGTTTAAATTTGGATTTGTGTAGTCGCCACGCTATGTTTTGAACAATGGTTTAAATTTCGCACACCGCGCACCCAATTTTCAAATCTGAAAAGAACAAGAATAAAATGTACAGATTAATGCAAAAGAACAAGATATAAAAAAAAAATTCTGAAAAACAAAGCAGAATAGTCGAAATGGTGAATAAAAAAAACGGTACCAAAATGGTTATCCAAACTTAAAACTCGAGAGTCGTTTGATGAGCGAACAAAAATGAAAAGTGTTGTGTGAGAGAAGAGTGTGAAACTCAAAACTTGAGTACGCTGACCTTTACCCAATTAATGCGCAACGATGCTCAAGTATTTTTGGTGTTTCTCTATTCGACTTGAGCATTTTTGTTATCTGATTCATTACAATGCTTTATATCCAAACTCATTGGTTGGAACGTCTTTGTAGAAATACAATTGATTAATTTGTTATCTGTCAGGATAGGATCGACAAATTTCGACTAATTGAGCCCAAAAAAAATCGTATTGCAAGACAAAGCGATCGCATGATGCGCAAGCTGACACAATGAGTACTATAGAAATTCAGATTCGCATCGTTTCTCTATATTTATAAGATGCTTTGTTTTGCCAGATGGTTGAGTTAATATCATTACGCTTGTTTCATTGTTTTTGTTTAAAAAGCAATCGATACTTGTACAATATATTTATAGAGTACAATGATCACGAGAGAGAAAGAGAAAAAAAGGGAGACAGCATTTGCGCGTAACGTCAAATATTTTTATTGTGTCGTCAAAATTGTTCGTCATTGAAAACTTTCGCTTCTCACAACCCATTGTTTACAATCGTTTGTGATATTCTATCTAAATCTTCTCACGTTTTAACGTCAATCCATCAATATTTCAACAGTTTTGGTTGTAATCATGTTTTATTTTTCATTCACAAATCTCTCAATTACGCTGGAGCCGATGGCCGCTTCATTTGGCCGTTGTCAAAAGTAGATCAGACAAAAACAATACAATATAAAAACCGATTCAGTATGAACCGCTCTCAAAATGGTAACGTATTAATTGCACGAATGCGATTTAATAATTGGAGCGGAGTTGTGTGATCGATTGAACAACAACAGCGCCAACGTGGTCGCTATTGTCTACTGCTATACTGTCAATATTTTATTTAAAGCCAATACGGCTTCTGTGCGCTTTTGCAATAAAACCCTGCAGCTATTTTCATGCAACGTGATGTGACCATGTACGAATTTAATCGCATATATTGTAGTTGTTATGCGCTCAAACCACACAAGCAACCAACCAAACCAATTCATCGCAACATTGTTTTAACATTGTATGATGATGCACATGTGATGCGCCTTTAACATCATTTGCTGTGAACATTCATTTACAATTTATCGCTATTTGGATTTTCAATTAAAAGGAATGCATTTTTCATGCTACCATGTTCGACAAATGGTCAACCGCAGTAACAGCAGCAAATGAATTTGACCGATTTTTCCAACTTTTTTTCTGTAACTTTTCATATTACGCTTGAAACTTGTAAGATTCTCGTTTTTTCTCTCTATTGATATCGTAGTAACAAATCTGTGAATCAAAAAAAAAAACTTTCAAAGAAATGTTCAATTCAAAACTTGTAACGTTGACACAATTGATCGACCCGATTGAACACGGTCTCTTCTATACTTTTTTTTCTTCTTCTTCGAATGATTTTACTGAAAAGAATTTGTTGATTTGTGACACACCAACTCCTACTTACATTTGACTTTTTGACAAAAGCTCTACCACTGGCGCCATCTCTATACACGTAATCCAAGTAATAGAACTTTTCAAGTTACGAAATAATCGCACATCGAATTGCGTTTCTTAAAAAATTGTTTGTAAACACTTTACTTGATTTTTCATAATTTAAAAAAACTTAAATAATATAATAAAAATATAGAATTTTTTTATATAGATAAATAAAATTTAATTTAGAATTAAAATATAATATATCATATGAATTGTGTATAGAATAGTGTGATTACATTGATATCTCTACAATGTACGTATTACGTATTGGAAAATCTCCAACATATATAGCGTACAAGTGAATAGAGCGAAATGTCAAAATTGTTTTACTGTTTGTAGTTTAATGTTGCGACGGAAAAAAATAATGGTAAGTATTATTATTATGTGTGATTGTTACAAAGCATTTTATTGAATTTTATTGGTTTTAATCGTTCATGTTTTTTTTGTGTATTAAACCGACTAAATCAGCCTTACTTTTGCAAAGATTGCAACGATATCGTTCAAATGAATGTAATCACACTATTCTATACACAATTCATATGATATATTATGTTTTAATTCTAAATTAAATTTTATTTATCTATATAAAAAAATTCTATATTTTTATTATATTATTTAGGTTTTTTTAAATTATGAAAAATCAAGTAAAGTGTTTACAAACAATTTTTTAAGAAACGCAATTCGATGTGCGATTATTTCGTAACTTGAAAAGTTCTATTACTTGGATTTCGTGTATAGAGATGGCGCCACGTTGGGCTAAGTTCGGCTTAATAACACAGAAGCCCATATGACGCAAGTCAGGGTTGTGACACACACGCTTATGTTTTGGTTGCAAATGATTGTGTTTTAAAATGCATCATCGTTTTTTCTATGGTTTTCATATCGATTTCTCTTTCTTTTCGTACAAAGACATGAACAATTTACCACATCACATAAGTCATTTGAACTGAAAACTATTCAACTTATCAATTGAATTCTTAAATGAATAACCGCATAAACCATATAAATTTCATGGTAACACTAACTGGCATACGTGTGTGCAACTAACACTCGAAGTGTCTGGCTAGAAGTTATGAAAAATGTCAGTGCAACAATAAAGTGATAATGGAAATGCTCTTCGGAGTGCATTGACACGGAAACAATTTTTCAATTGCTATGCTCAACTCGTACAGCAAATATGTTGCTCCATACGGTTGTTTTACTCTCTTTTTTCGCTTTTCCACCATAATCATTGGTTTATACATTCTCACCAAATCATATTTTTGACCCGAGAGGGCGGCTATTTCATTCGTTGTTTGGCGCTTCAGATGGGAATCTCATAAATTTTTCAATAAAACTAAATTATAGTCAACCAAATGGTTTTCGTTCTTTTTGCCTTTTTTCACCGAATTTCGTTCGATGGTAGTTTTGTAAACAATTTTCCATGTATTAAACGGCCAAAATTCCATCTGCGCATTTTTTGTCGTTGAAAAAACAAATTGAATTTTACGAGTCTATTGCAAATTGTGCCATTTTTCTTTATATTCTCAGATTTATATTCTATAAAAGTTGTCATTTGTTTCGATAAATCAGCGATTTTTATTATCGTACTAATATTTCATATTGTGTGCGATGTAAGTTTTCTGAAAAATTAAACTTTTCGAAATGACAAAATGAACGCAATGAATAATATTCATTATCATGTTTGGCATTGAAACTGCCAGGCGTCAGATGATGAAATAGTGGAAAAAGCGTCTAACAAATAAACAAACACACGTAAACAATGTACAAATAACAGCAGGCATAATATATATTGTAAACAATGCACACTAAACTGACTGAACACACCCGTCTGCTCTATCGAGTCACCGCTTTTTCTAAAATTGCCACAACTCACTCGCTTGAACAATGGAAATGTGAAACCTCGCCGTTACTATTTTTACGGTCGCAGTATCTCGCTCTCTCTCTCTGGAGTGAACGCAAAAAAAACGCCAGCAGTAAATTGTAAATATGTAAGGAATTATGAGGCTGCTAAGCGAAAATGTTATTGAAAATGGTTAGAGTATCGTTGCAGTGCTTACGGAACGTAAACATCATTAATGCACTTCATACTCACAAAAGTATTAAGCAATGGCTGGCTGGGAGCTGTTTTTTATTTCTTCCCTTTTTTCAAATTTCACCATTTTCACACAAACATTTTTGGTCTCGTCATGTATGTTTTTGATATTTGCATGCGAGAAACAAGCATAACAAATCACTACGTTAATGTCATAAGCAACGGAACAACGATCGTGTGTTAGACTACGTTTTATGAGCCAAGTTTTATATGCGTAATTTTTGTGAACGTGTTTGTTTGACAACAACGAAAACGACAACAGTTGCACAAAAACATGTCAAAAGATTTCTGCTTTTAAATATGCATCAACAAGTCAGGCTCATTAGAATTTTGCCAATTTTCAATATGAAATAAAACGCATTTTGTTCAAAAACTGATCAGCAGTAACATCTTAATGAACGAAGAATGAATCAATAAAAATGCAGAAATCAAGGCAATAAAACTCGGTGTAAAACAGCAAAATATGTTTTATTCAATAATATTATGACGTTCTTAGAAGACACTCTTGAGAAAACGTATGGAAACAAAGCAGAACCTGATTTGTCAATTTAATTAGCATAATGAAAACCGGTACTTTTAAATGTATATACAGAAACAGATGAGATTTATTAAATGAGCAAAAACAAAAACGATTTGCACAAATCTTAACGTTGCGCGCACCAACAGAAATGACTGCACTCATAGAGGCAAGATTTGTGAGCATCCACTATGCCGATACCTTTTTGAATGCAAACTTTTGCAATGACAATTATTACGATGTACAAAGTCTTGGGCATATGTGTACCGCAGATGTTATGTAGTTGGTTGTGCGATTCCAGCACACAAGTGGATGTGTATATGTTTTTTTTTGGAATTTGCCTTTAATGTACCTGTTTATTTCATTTTTGTGACCATTCTTGTCGACATTATATGCTTCACCATAAATTCTACGTTGTGCACAGCGTATGCGGTGGCTCGCTGACACAAACAGTATGCACCTTGTCATATGATTTATGTCTCACATGCGATTTACAATCTCACAAGCATTCATACTAATTGTAGTCGTCATTTTCACCAACCGACCGAACCGAGAGAGAGAGAGAGAGATAGAGAGAGAGAGAGAGAGAGAGAGATAGAGAGAGAGAGAGAGCGTATGCAACGAAACAGGCTTATACCATCGTTTAATTTATCATTTAATAATATCGTAATATAATCACCGATTCGTGCGAATCGTCAGCATCGGCAAATAAGTAAATTTATATGTACATATTATATCGTATTTGTGTTTTTACTATTTACGGCAAATGGTAGCGTGCATTGCATACGATTAGAATTTCATCTACACACATTTGGACATATATGTTTGTTGCTTTCTTGTGCCGTGCACACAAATCGATGTTATAATCGCATATTGCGTCTCTCTGATCGGCAATTTTCTCAATTAAAGACTGAGAAAAAAAAACAACAACAACTAAACAGCAAATCACCGCCAAGATTTTTCGCTTGGAAAGGGAAAAATGTTACACGATTTACTTAATAAAATTGGTGCGGTGTCTGGTTGGAACCAAAGACTTTGATTGACGATTTACTTCGCAATTCACAAACCACACGGCCACTGTACATAATGTGATTTTTTTCTCGTATTGAATGGCGTGACATCAAATGTGAGTCGATTTATTGAGCCCGACTCTATGTTTACAAACACTTATTAAATATCGTATTGATCAAATTATTCGATTGTGTTTCATGACCACATTAACATTTCCTATCAAATTAGCTAAGACCCTGATTTGAGCCAATCATTTAATCTCTGCGGAAAAAACGAATCATCAAGATGGTAATTGGTTGAAAATTTGCAAAATGAACTATGATTTCTTTAAATCACGCAAAATTTTTCAAGCAAATTACAAAATCAAATCAAAGTTTCATATCGAAAATGTAATTTAGCGAACATCAATTGGAAAGTCTTTCACTCGTAGTCGATGGTAAATGTCGTGAAGTTGAAATAAAGAGAGAGAGAAAAGCGCTTAACGCTCAAAACAAAGAGAATGAATCGCAATTTTAAGCAATCGACAATGAATGAAAATATTATATGTGCAAATATAAGGAGAAAAAACCTTGCTCTTGACCAATGGTAGACAATAAGCGTAAGCAAACTAAAAATACACAAAACACCTCGCGGCGAGTATAATTAATGTTTTTTTCCATTCCACAGTAAATGGCATGGATCAAAACCGAAGCGAATTACGATCGACTTCCATATTCAAATTCATCACGTCGCTATTATTACCTTTTTTTCTGCTTTTGAGTCGCAGAAATAACCGTCGATGAAAAGCAAAATCTCGATCAAGAGCACATGAGCAACACCAGATAAGGATCGTAATGAAAATGATTCCATCAACGAATTCTGAAAAATACAATCGACCAATAAAGAGACGACGAAGAAAACAGTGGAAAATTAACCAAATCGTTTTGCTTTTTGTATAAAAAAGAAGAAATATGTGCGACTTTCATCATTGAAGTTCAGACCAAATGAGTTCGCATTTACAAAAGGTAGAAAATATTTATAATGTAATTAAATTGTGTCACTCTTAAAGCGAAACAAAAGGCACGTTTTTTCCACTTCTCTTGAGTATGAAGGGGGAAAATAAGTAGAAATATGGTTCATAAATCAAAAGAGAAAAACAACATAAAGATAAATTATTAGCACAGGTCGATAAACATCGCAGCATACATGTATAAATTTCTTTAAGTGAAAAACAAAAGATGGAAGAGATGATTATAATCGATGCAAAGTATTCCATCGACGACCATTTTCGGATGATTCGTTTGTTTTAAGTTGCTTTCAATTTTAATTTAAAGTGGCTTTGATAAATATCCGGCTATTCAACAAAACAATTCACCGATGTCAAAACAATTTCACTTTCAATACCAAACACGATGCAAACAGTGAGAGAGCGAGAGCGAGAGATGTACAAGTATTTCCATTTAATCTTTTCAATTAACCTTTTTTGATCGCAACGTATACGAAGTACGCTCTCGTAAACCGTTTTCAATTGATTTGTTTTCACTTCAGTTTATAATACGTTCAACAGCTTCACTTCTTATTTATATTTTTTTAAACAAAACTCGTTGCAACTTTCGATATAGCTCCGAGTATTTTGAAGGTAATGAATGTTAAATGAAATGAATTCCACTGAATGCCAAATACCAAGAAAGCTCATATTTCAAATGAAACAGCGTAATATGAGTAAGCATCAAGAACTCATAAAGATGAGGTAGAAAGAGACAGACAGAGAGAGAGAATGACAAAAAAATAAACTCCACAAAAAACCATAATAATCCATAAAAACCCGAGTGGTTATGGCATCGTTTTCTGCACTATAAAAACAAAAGTAATTCAAAGCGATTCAACTTCTTGGCCATTTTCATATAATATCATTTATGCCATTGTTGTTCTCGATTGTTCAAATCCATCGGTATTCTTCTCATTCTCTCTGTTTGGCACCGCGCAACCGACTGACTATTGGCAACGATATTTTTGTATGTGTGTGTGTTTCAGAAAGTAAAGTGAGAGAAAAATGCAAAAGTTGAAAGGCAACTCGGTCTATTATGATGAATCGATGTTTTGGAACGATGGAGCAAAAACGAGAAAAAACTTTATTCAGTTGAAAAAAGTCACGAAGTCTCGACATGGATAATGCTAATAAATCGATATAAA
>NW_022197705.1:612806-654852 GCF_009176525.2 Contarinia nasturtii
ATCGATAAAACTTAATGAATATTACACAAAATGCCATAGAAAAATGCTACACACTTAAAACCAATCGAAATGTGTCATATTTGCTTCGTTGTAAAGAGACAAACAACAGACGTAATCTAATTAAAACTGCGTCAAATTTCGAATGACACTCGCCTTACAATTGAAATCATAGCAAAGTCTTGATAATCGCATGAAAATTGATCTTTTAACTGCTTTTGCCGTAAGCCTGGGTGGTATAAACAGTTGATGGGCTTCAAAAATTGATAATACAGTTTATTTGTGATTTTTTTTATTTATGAACGGTGTAAAATAGCATTTGTTGGGCAGATCGCTGTCACAAGAGATTTCTCGCAAAGTAGGCGAGCGTACCTCAATTGGACGACCTTTACCCTTGCAAAAATATATGCTTAGCTCATTGCAAAAGCTTACGCCGTTGCAATGATTGCAATATGGCAAGCCGAGGTAAGCATCACCAAACCTCAATTATTTTCCTTACTCATTAGTTTAAGGCACGAATCTGTTTTGCACTACAACATTACTCTTGTATTATTTACGCATACGTTGCAACAGTGAATTATAAATAGCACAGACTCAAAAAATCGCACACGTATTACGAAGTACATGAATTGGATAAAATGTTATAATAAAACACATTTATGCCATGCTGTTATTGCTGTATCATTGTTCTTAATATATATTTTGAAAACTGACCTAATCTATCTATTGAATAAAATATATACAATGTCAACAATGTGAATTTGAGTTTGAAAATATTCCGGACACTTTTTCAAAAAAAAACTTTTCACCGAACATTGTATAACAATTGAATATGAACGAGCATTCTTTATATGAATATAAAAGAGTTTACGAGGTTTAGGCAGAAAACGAGGCAAAATATTCGATGTAACTGATAGCGATAAATAATTGATGTCAACTGCAGAATGTGCCTTTCTGGTCGTGAGAAACGTGTGTAGAAAATAGCAGAGTTACCACTTGGCTGTTCCTAGTTTTGTTTTTTTCATATTGATTTTCCATATGTCATTTTTGTCGCTTGGATTGATTTTCATTGGAACAACAGCACTCCATTTGCTGTTGTGTGACAATGCCGAAAATAAATGAAAAGAAAAAGAAAACCAGTCACAAACATGAAGCGAACGAAGAACATAAACTTGCATTAAGTTTTGTCGTTCTTGTGAACAAGTGTTCGTGTGTTTGTCTGTGAGTGAGAGTATATCGTGCCAAGTATGAAAGAGCGAAATAAAATTCATAAAAATTGCCAACTTTGGCATGGAGAAAGAGTGAAAGAATACAGAAAAACAACGACAACAACAACGGATCGGAAATATGAACGTTTTTTACTGTCGATCGTGTCAAACATATTATCATTTAAATTACAAATGATGATATTGTGTGTCGTTACATGAGGCATGTCTCTATTTTTCCGAATTGCACGAGGAGACATAGCGTTCCATCGTTAAATGATTCGAGAAAAAAAAATGAAAATGGCTTTGCACAGTGCCGCTGGCTTTGCGTCGTCGTCATCGTCGCATAAATAACTATTATAAATGGCGCTTTTGCAATTCTCAGTTTTCAGTTTCGTGTAACAGATATATTAAATGGTTGTAAATTGATTCACAATATACACACCGGTGAAATCCACTTAATTTACACACACACATTTGCCGCACTGAAAAGCATATACTCACTTTAGACGTTTCTATTTTTTTGCTTGTATTTTCTCACACAAAATTATTCAAACGAGGGAAAGGTGTTAATTCGAATGCCCTTTATGATAAAATAAAGTAACTGCATTGCCTGCTAAATGCATTTTTTAAAAGTGATGTTAAATTAAGGCGTCCGTGATGTTTTAATCACTCAATTGGGTTATCTATGTGGTTTACGGCGGCTTTTAACAACAGCAACGATTTTCAGGTTGTACGAATTTCATTGTACAAGCTCTTACAGCTGTTCAAAGAGCTCAGTCTAAATATTTGAATTCTATTTAACGCATGGTTATCATTTAACAAAATGCATAACACTTGAATCAGTTTCACTCGCAATCAAGCTGTCAATGAAAAAAGTTGTTTTTTTTCTTTGCACCATATTATTAGTCATTTTTTTCAACACCTTTCCTTTCGTGTGAGGCCTTTTTGACGACGCGATACTCTACTTTTGATATATCTGAAATTTATCATCAAAACTATAAAACACGATTTCCACGTTTATAGGTTCTTAACATCAATCTCTGGCTTATTCTAACCTTATTCCGCACATTTTAAGATAATTTTGTATTTGAACGATAAAAAAAAGACACGAGTTCAGATATTATTCTGTAAATAGTTCTGGCCTTGCGGTGCCTACGGCAAATCAAACTGACTTCAAAATATTCAATGGTGATTGATAATCTGTCATAGACCCGATCTAAATTAGAACATTACACACTTCAATTTGTGAAAGAGCGCGTGAGCACACACTCAATGTATGTATCAAACTTTGACACCAAACTAAATCGGGCAAGCTTAAAACACATCAACGGTGCGCATATACTTATTTATTGACAACGACATTAAAACGCGTTCAATCGATACAAACGAATGAATCACGAAAACCAGTTTTCCAGCGAAACCAAAGTTTCCATCGGCTTGTCAATATCAAATGTTATTTGAAACTTAAGACATGATACGATTTGATATTCAGTAGCTGTTTGGTTGCCTTTTCTCTTGCTCTCCTTCTCTCTCTCTCTCCCGATCGCACAGCGGCAGCGATACACTCAATTGTTTGCTTGATTGTTTTCTTTCGTGAAAACTGACGAGTTTATTACAAATGCAATTCGATTCGATTCGAATTCAAAGTGGATTCACTCCGTGTTTTGAGTTGTGAGTCAATAAACTAAGCCATCATTTTCTATTGCCGCTGCTGGCATTCGTTTCACAATTTCTGTATGTGTTTGTGTGTGTTGTCTGTTATTTGTGGTTATTGTTTAAATGCATTTTATTTCTTCGGTAGAGAGAACCTAATTCGAAATACCAATTTTCCATTTTGATTGGCTTGATCCAAATATGATATGTTTACGTTTTTTTTTTTAGAATATCGAACAAAGGAAAATGAACAAAATCAAAATAAATTAAGTAAGATGAATGCATTTCGGTCACTCATTCGGATCAATAAAATGGAATATGTTGTGTGATTTTCGGGGGGAAATGTTCAGTGTATTGTTGTCTGAGCGCTAAACATTTTGAATAAAAACGGTAGTAGCGTGCAATCGGCTGATTAATCGAATTGAACCAAATGCGGAAAGTGAGAGGCGATATGCATATGCATAGAGAACAAAGAACAATTCGAAAATAACGACAAATTGTTATGCCACAGCAATGCAACCACAACAAAAACCGCTCGCGCATTCTTTTCAGTTGTCAATTGCTTGCTAGAGAATAAAAAGATGAAAACATCTGCAAAACATTGAAGAAAACGAAAAGAACACAAGCAGTTCATATGAACAATATATATACGCCGTACTGAATCAAGACCTATGAATCGAACATGGCTCATTTATTTTCATCTGAGAATCAGTGATGAATAACGAAAGTGGCTCTCGGTTTTCAACAAAAGTAAAAATTAATGCAAAAATAGAAGCGAGCGAAAAATGAAGAAAAAAACCAAAAGTTGATGACATCTGATCAAGCGGCAACATTTTATACCATTTTGGAATTTAGTGAGAGTTGAATAAATACGATTTCCGCCTAGAAATATTTGAGTGTTCTCAGAAAAAAAATTTGAATCACCGTATTTCAACGCATAATTCTTTTTCGAATGCTGAACACGATCGACTCTTTTTTAATTTTGTTCTTTACTTTTATTTGTGTATATTTTACAACGACAGAGTCCATATCAAGATTCTGGGACTTTGAAGAATCAAAATGAATAATAATCGCACATTGACATCCGACATTCGGTTCTTTGATAACAATAAAAAACAATTGCAAATATCCGTTGTTCTTTACCTTGTGATTAACCGTGAAATTTCATGCGTTTTCTTTTGAAAAAAAAAAAAAACACATTAATGATGATGTCAGGGTTTTTCTAGTGTCGTTTTACAAGCTCATATTTATGGATGTATGCGAAAACATATTGTTCATTTTAACTCGATATTTATACCGGCAAAGTGGAATTACTAGATTGTCGATCGTTTGTATGTTTATAGGCCGATAATTGTTTGTTAATTAAAATTGCCCAAAGCACATAGAAATAATTACAGTGCGGTTTCAGTGTCAGAAAAAAAGCAATTAAACTTCAATTTAAGTGTGCGGGTGGGGCGGAGAAAAGAAGTACACTTGAAAAGTCATCGAAACTTGTCATATTGCGGATGAAACAAGTCTTTTCATCTCTTCTCTCCATTTCTTTCATTCTGTTTCTCGCCAAAAAATGCTTAATTTTGGCAACTGTTTTCACTTATTTAGGTAATTCACTCGAATTCGGTCCAACGCATTCACTCATTACATGTGTTCCGTTTATTTTTCTTTGTTCCAAAGATGAAATGGTAAAGACCAAAATGAACGCAACTCTGTTGGATGTGTGTCACAAGCGTGTGTGTGAATTGTGAATAATAATTCAAGTAAATAGTTTCTCTAAAAAAACAAACTATTTTCAAACTGCCAAAAATTCTACAGCCAATCACAATGGCACACATTCTGCGAAATGTAATTACACGAATGTTAAAAGGTAAGTAATTTTGTGTGTGTTGTTTTTGTTGTTGTTCTTATTGTGTGTCGACTGTCGGTAGTTGATAGACTGTCAACGCCAAATACAAAACATTGTATGGGCCGTGGTATAAGGTGTGTATTTGGGTGCAGAGCACCGAAACAAATGTATCAAATTACCATTCACAAATAGAACAAAGTTAGAGTCGAGAAGTCGCATTTATAGCATTCGATATGGGTACCGAGCGCGTCATTTTGAATTAAATGAAACAACTATATTCGATCCGACCCGCTTTTGCAAAATTGCTTTATAATTAGAAAAGACAAAAGAAAGAAACGACAGCAATCTGCTCAATAATGTAAACGACGCTTTTTTTCGTTCTGGTTGATTTTCAGAATCGATCATCAAATGAGTCATGTTATATACTTAATATTCAGAAAATTGTTTCTCGCATACTCGTCATTCTTGTATCGCTAATGGAGTTCTAAATTTGTTTGTACATTTTTTTTAATTGCGTTTTCGACGAGTAGCTCGGCTCATTTAACCGGTAGAGGAAGCCATGCGGCACACCTTTCAATCAATGTAAACGAACTCTTCACTTCTTAAAATGAACTAAATCGATGCACGCAATAAAATTGGTTCGACGAAACCTTCGACATTTTCCCCATTTGTTCATAGATTTCTATACGGTCAGTGAACGGTTAATGAAATTCTTTGTTATATGCCGTAAAGAACCAGAGGGGAAACATGTTTAATTTGAATTAGATTGTGCAGCGCCCACAAAAAATACACAAATGTAGCCAAACCAAAAGAAGAAGTAGAAAAAAAAATCCGATCGGGCGCATAAATCTCAAAAGAGAAAAAAAGATTTTCCTGTAATCAATTTTGCTGTCGACTCGGATGAGTTTTACACAGAAGAAAAAAACAACCACATGGAATATGTTAATCACGTTTTTATCTGTGACTTTCACAGACTAAACGCGGTTCAAACAATGCAAACTACATCGTCGACTATGCTCTTCTATATTATTTGCATTTGAAATTTCTTCGGCGTTTTTTTTTTCGTGTGTGAACTCACATTTTCTGTGTGAAAATGGCTCGTTTGTGGTTGAAAAACGGTTTTTTGACGATTTGATTTTAATATAAATTACTTGACACTGCATTCTTTGTTTCACGTAATTAATTCGCAAACCAGGAAGTCGTATAAGTGTGAAACGAATTGCAGTGTAAGTAATTAGGCAAACCCATATGAGATTAGATTTTGACAAATGAATTCGCACAGTTGCGCGCACATAGTGTGGATTATTTGATATAGCCGACAATGTACGTCACACACAATGTTTGGTACGAAATTAAAATCACCCGTCCGATTGTAATGTCACAAAAAAGCTACTGACTTTTTATTATCTATGGAGGTGATCAAACTAAGCGATAACTTTGAATGATAAGGCGATAAAAGTGGTGTTGCTAAACGCTGTCATTTTGTTGGTTTCATTGTAATCTTTCAGCTAGATAAAAAAAATTTACTACGTTTCACTTTACGACTTCAAACCATGAACTTATTTCTTGTTGCATGGTTGTATGTTGTCGGTTCGATCAATCATGTTGCATGTGCATTTGTGCTATGCAGTGTCTATTTTATTGCAAACGGAAGTGTTGAATAGATATCGAAGTCAATCTGCCGTTTATTTGTCAATTAGAATCTGCTTAGACAACCGTTTGTGACCCGAAACGAATATCGATCGATCTGATTTAAGCCAGTTGTTAGGTGTTTTCATTGCGACAGACACTTCCTCGACATAATTGATTCAAAATTAATTGTGTGTTTATCGTTTGAAAACAGATCACGTTTGCAGACGACATCTGGTTGAAATTTTGTCGTCGTTCGCTAACTCAATAAAGATTCTCACATTACCTGGTGTGGAAATGTCCACAACAATTGTCGCACAAAGTAAATACACTAATTGAATGGGGATTTATAAGTTTTTCGTTGTTGTTGTTCTTTTGGTTGAAAACGTGGCCGCACGTCGACAGACAGAATAGAGAAACGACTGAGAAGCCAATCATTTAGGCAGTCTATGTATTTCAGATAGATATCCATCCGAGATATTTTAGAATATCTGGATATTTAACGCAGCTGCACAGAGCCAGAGCTGTGTGTGTCGCACGTAGAATCTACGGTATGTCGCTACACGTAAAATACAGACACAGTGTGACTGTGTACGTGCGGCACTTGATACACATATACGTCGCGACATACCGTAGATTCTATTTGCGACGCACACAGCTCTGGCGCTGTGCAGTTGCGTTGAATATCCAGATATTCTAAAATATCTCGGATGGATATCTATCTGAAATACATAGACTGCATTTAGGATGTAGTGAATCAATATCTCAAGACTGAAGAAAAAAATGAACTCGAGTAGAGAGAAACGTGAAAAGTACTACATTCATCGAATATATTTTGCACAATTAGAAAGAGTCTGTGAGAAACTGAATACGTGTGGTAGACGTAATTGTTGTTTTTTGTTGGATCTTTCTCTCTTTCTTCGCCGCTCTCTTGTTCGCCTTATTAAAATGGTAAAATTGAATAATCATTACGATTTTCAGCTGAACGCTAAACAATTACTCACTTCAAGGCAAAATGAACACAAGACGTAATGGAAATTCTTTTATTTGCTTGTTTCTGCTTTTTTTTTCGATGAAAAAAATCCAAATACATTAATGGAAAATTCATCATCAAATGAAGAAAGAAGAGAGAGAAAGAAACAATCTAACTGCATCGCACACAGCCATCCTATATTTATGTAGTTCATGTTTGCAAGTGCACCTTCATCATCTGCATCGTGTAGCGGTAGCTTAAATATTAAATATATGAAATGTAAATTGTCTTAGTTTTTTTGCCATTGTAATTTCAGGTTGGATGTTTTGTGTGTGTGTGTGTTGTATTTGGTATGTGTTTGCTTGCGAGTATATGTATAGTTTTCATTTTTTCTTTATTGGATGCTGCCATTGTTATTTTCCGCCATTCACTTCATTTGAATAGAATAAAAAAAGAAATTATTTTCATATTTTTCATATGTAACACGATGCATGGAAATGGTGCATTCTCATCATTTGCTAAACATGCCACAATCAACAAATCATATACTGTCGGATATCAGTCGCATCGTAATTATTTAGATTTTCACCTTTGTACAGCTCCTAATCGCTCTCACCTTCTTTTCCCCATTTTTTTCCATTCGATTTTTTTTTATTACCAACATTAATGCTGATGTACATATGATGTGCAATAAAAAAAATATTTTCATATACAAATATTTGGCTTATTTTTTGTTCAACTTATTGCTTTATTATATTTGTTCGTGAAAAGAATGGAAACACGAGATATGAGTACAGTGAACGATTACAGTGCGGAGCGATGGTTCTTGAGATTGGTTAGAGTTGGAATTTGTCTGTCAGCTACAGAAGGTAGCTCATGTAGATATGCTGTAATGATTTTGACGTTAATACAATGACGTCGACGATCACCGGAGTGAGAACGAACAAACAACGACAACCAACTCAATTTGCTCAAGTAACAAAAGCCGCTATTGTTTGATACGATGATGAAAAGATCTTTGCTGTACTCACATATCACCGGACAAAAATGTTAGCTAACAAAAATGCAAGAGATATTGTTGTGTAATTACAAACAAAATTTCGTTCAATTCTGTATGACGTGATAATACAGTTGATATACAATATCATATTCATTCAAAGGTTATCATCAGACATTATAATGAGATATTTTCAGCCAGATGATTCAGCCCAGCCAGATATCGTCAGGAGCTGAAATTTAGTGAAAACAATAGAAGTGATTGTTATGGCTATAATTAAACTTATATTGCTACAATCACTATAACAATCAATTTTATTGTTTTCATTCCATTTCAGCTCCTGACGATATCTGGCTGAGCTGATTCATCTGGCTGAAAATATCTCATTATAATGTCTGGTTATCATCGGCGATTCATCGCCGTATTTAAATTTATCATGTTTCTGCGTTCATTTATTTATAATAATAATAATAATAATATTTCTCTATGCCAAACAAAATGAGAATTAATTGATATTATTCGGATTCTCGAAAATAAATTCCAAGTCGCGAAATTGCCGGCGGTAGCAATTAAATTGTAAAAAGGAATCTCAATTATGTTAACCGCATACATTCAATGACCCGAACGTAATTTTCGGAACATTTAAGTTTAAATCGTTTGAATTATTTCAAGTTTTAATTACTTTGTTCCAATGAGAACCCTTCCGTATTTCTCAGAAGTACAATTCAAAAGTCTTGGAAATTGAATTTCAAGTAAAAATGCTCGAAATGCTTTGGCAACACCGAAAAACATTCCACTTTCAAAAATTCAAAACAAAATTCACACGAAGCAGGTAGAACATGTTTTATCATCCATTGTATTTTAAAGTCTCCAAATCAATTTAACATTCATTTGTAATTGGTTCCAAAAATATACACATATATTATATCCACTTTTTCTCATATTTTTTAACGGATTTGTCGTTCGTTCTTTGTTTACTTTAGTTTCAACAGTTTGCTTGCAGTTATTATGACTCGATGAGCACGTCGCATGCAAAAACAACACCATAAATACTAACTATATTTAGAAGTGAATTTATTCTACAGCGTAATATGCAATGTTTGTATGCTTCGACATGTTTATCCGGAGAAACGTTGAGAATAGAACAAAATTTCGAAATAGGAGCCAATTTTATGGATGAGACAAAAATTATCAGTGCGATTCACGTGCAACCATAGTCATAAACTTTATTTTAATATTCAAACATTGGGCTGTGTCATATACAAAACTTTAACGCTTTGTGACTGAACGCATGTACAATGTACATGCTCTTGAGCTATAATTTCAAAATTAGTATGCCTCATGTTTTTGCTTACAGCCTTTATATGGGTGGTGGCTTTTAATTTTCGCGACAGTAACAAACACTTGCACTATCATTTCAAGCATAAAATAATAATAGTCATAATGTCGGCAACTGGCATTGCACATTGCGGAATTGGCTTGATTATATCATCTGAGTATAATTTTCTTCTTCTGTGAATTATTTGGCCATTTATCTTAAATTCCGACAAATGTGCAGGCCGAACGTGTTTTCTTTTTATTGTTGTTTGGCCAACTATAATTAGTCTTTTCCATATGCATGAACCGTCCGTCGGCCCCTAAAACATTTAATGATAAAATTGTGCGAATTTATTCTTTTATTCGCCAGTATTTTACTTCGCGCAACGAGGAAATAACGATGTGAAAAAGGTAAAAAAAATGCTCAACAAAAGTAGCGCAAACATCTGTAATCTTCAAGTCAAAATGGTTATGGTTTTCGGTGCGGAAGTAAAAGTAAACGATTCGCTTTCAACATCAACTGCATTTTATCCGTGTGTTCAAATGGTAGTGTGCACGAAATGCACATATTACACAAACCACAGAGATAAATAGAAAAAAAGAGTTGTTTTTCGACACCGATTATGTTTTGTTAGTTGCAGTCAAGCAAAGTGATTCTGTGCGCGATGATGTGGCTAACGGACCAAAACGCAACCGACTCAATGAGATGATGTGACTCGGAAGCGAGAAGAACTGAAAAATCGCTTACCCACACATTCACAACAAACGAAAAACTGACGAATTTTGCACACCGCGAATTCCATATTCGACCAAACGAAACATCGCCAAAATGTAAATGAAAAGGGAGTATCAATCATTTGGCTCTGTGTGGCTGACTGATTCATTATATAATTTCGTGAATTTTCCTACTTCTGATTTTTCGTTGGACTGCGCCGATTTCTTGTCTAATTGCGCACATTTTTTATGGTCTCTCTAGTTTCATTTTCTCTTTGGCCTTTTTTTGCACATTCATTTGCCGCATTTGGTTCTCAGCATGAATGCGAACGATTTCATTGTAAATCACTTTTGAAGCAGGAAAATGACGGCAAAAGAAAGAAGCGAGAAGCGAAAAAAAAAATCGCCGAAAAAAATCAAGTATCGGAACTGTTCGAATCGAAAAGGGGCAATGAACTGATTTTAAATATTCTTTGGATCATTCAAAGTGGCCACACGATTTTCCTCAATACGCGCTTGACCATTATTGAGGCGTCAACAGTTTCAATGGCCTAAGAGAAGAAAAAAGAGGAAATCTAATTTTTTTTTCAATCAATGACGCAAAGCAATGTTCTTGATGTCAAGAATCATTATTCAATTCAAAATGGAATGAATGAAAGCACGAACTATTTGTCACGTTTTTAATCAAGATACGGATTATAAAGTAATTCACACGAAAGTCTCTCTTTCCAATTTTTATCGCCATTTAGTTTTGTAACCGTAATTCAATCTTTTGAAATCAAATGAAGAGTATTTCGTGAAGAAAACAACAATTCGATGTTATCACAACTCGAATTACGGAAGATTTGCATGGCATCATCATCTTCTTTTTTTATTTACTCACTGCTATTCAGCGTTGCGGTTCACAGTTACAGTTGCACAGGTTCATGAAACCACTTAAAATATATACATCGCATTTAATCTTCACACTACAATGGGTAATTTGGCTGCATTTGTGCTTTATTTAATGAAATTTATCGCCTCATTTTGAAATTTGACGGCGATCGAAATGTGCATTACATAAAAACCGAACCGGCACACAGTGTGAAAAATACCTACCGAAACGGGTGGTTTTTGTCATTGTCACGAATTCATTAACCCAAAATAAACCATAAAAAAATAATGAATAAAAAAAAAACTTATATACACCGTTTGCCATCGACGTATGTTTTCGTTATTTACCTACTATGCACGCGCAATAAAACGAAACAACAACTTACAAAATGCAAATGCTTCAATTTTTTCGTGCCGTTTTTTACCTACTCTTTCTTCTCTCTCTCTCTCTCTCTCTCTCTCTCTCTCTCTCTCTCTCTCTCTCTCGCTAAAATTCGAACGAACAATCAACAACTTAATTTAATACGGTACAATTTAAATCGTGCACAAACCATATCAAATGAACTGCACATTGCACGGCGTGCACTGTTCCTTATGTGAAATTTATTGTGTCTGCACTTTGATGGATTATTTTCTTTCGGTATCTCATTGTGTATCGTATATACATGATGGTGAACAATTCGAGTTCTTGTTTCGGTGCCAAGAAATTACTGAAATATCTGTCGTTTCATAATGTTTTGTTGGCAGCACCGAAAATATACAAACATTAACGATTCATCTTGTAAAAATGTTGTTTTTGCGCAGTGTCTCATGTATCATCTGCATTATCTTAATGCTTTTTGACATTATTTCAGATTCATTTAAAAATTATCGTCATTACACATTCATCGGGCGGGAGAAGGGAAAAATCAATAAAATCTCTGAACAAACCACGACCGTAGCGACTGGATTCGTGTGCTCCGAATACCCATCCTTCATATTTTTTATGTTTGAAGAACTGTCAAGTCAAGTACTAATAGCTAATTTCCGTCTTTCGGTTGAATTGAAAAATGAAACTTTGCCACAGGCCGCTGTATGAGCAACTTGACGAAAAATTAGCATAATTTGCAAAGTTTGCCATTATGTTTGTGTTTGAGTTCTATTTTTTTATCGCATGCGTATTTATTGCAATGAAATATGAACCATTTTATCAAGTAACGAACACAAAATATTTTTTATAATTGAAAAACAATTCAAAAGAAAAAAACTTTATATATTTTTTCTTTGCTTAAAGTAGGAACGGATCGGCTTAACCGATTTGGTAACTTTTCAAAATAAAGAAGCCACTTTCATGTCAATATATCATATGTGCTCACGGAGTTAATTAAAAAAAAGAAGATTGTTTCGAGTCGAAAAGAGAACAAAGGGTCGAAACAGACGTTTGATTGTCAAAAAGAGTCTCGGTTTCATGAGACGACCACAACCGCAATCGCCACCAATGAAACGTGCTGTGTACTCATACACGTACACATCTTTCCAACTAAAATGAAGTATAAATGACGTATTTTGTATTCGATTGTTGATTACCATGTTCATGTTTTACGTACAGAGCGAAAGAACAGAAAGAGAAAGAATTAAACAAAAAAGTAAATATCCATCTCACTGTGTTATATTTTATTCAGCGTTCGGCGGTTTATATATTTTTTGTTGTTGTTCTCGATTCTACTGTGTCGTTTATTTTCTTATGTCTCATTCGTTTGGTTTTATTTCTTCTTTTTTTCGCTTATAATTTTCAGCGTACTACGTGTGATTAAGGTTCACATAGCAAATACAGACATTTACGCGAACGACTGTGTCGAATACGGTCAACGAAGTATACGCACGCATACACGCACAATCGCATCTCTTACACACAAGCATAACATTTACCGTGCGGTTATACACATGCTCCCTTCAGGTAAAACAATATCATAGCAATGAATTTGGTTGTTTCGACTGTAAATTGAGCTCGTTTGTAAAAATTGGCTCCTCATCATTGGTGCGTTTCATTCTCTTTTTTCACTCTTTCAACTCCATTCTAATGAAATTTTTAACATGAAAATCTGATGAATAATATTCGTAATAATGTAAACAATGAATTTCGAATAGAAAATAGACATGGCAAACGCCATAGCCAGATAAACCAACCACTCGAAAGTCATAAAAAAGATAAACAATTGAGTTTGTTTGCTAGTTGAGTGTCGTGGCATAATTTAAAGACTGATTTGTATAGGTGCGTGCGTGTATGCACAATTAAAAATGATGACAAAAAAAACATAACTGTCGCCTAGTGATTTGCTGGAGCCACAGAACATTTTTTTAAATTTCATATGCATCGGTGGATTTTCAATAAAATGGAAGACTCATGTCGGTGCCTAGACAATATTTGATATTGCATGTAAATATAAACAAATGACGGTAACCTATTTGTGTATGTTGTTATGGCGGCACATAAACGCAACTCACTCACAAAAATTCAGCCCTCATTTTAAAATTGTTCCTTTGTTTTTTCATGTTAATAATACCTCTCATGTGTGTATGGGTTCCCTTTAATGGAAGTTGCATTGGTTGCTGAAACGAAAATGAATGTTACATTCATAGATACGTAACAAAGCGGCCTCTTTATACTGTATATTTATTATTTTATTCAAAGGCAGACTGAAAAAGGCACAACACAGGTAAAGAGAATATTACTCCATTGTCAATAAGTGTGTATGGATTTATTTGGATTCTCCGTTTGAATTAGATACACAGAGCAATAATATGCGTTATGCTAGACTATCTTTTAGTTCAAGGCAGCGTACAAAAAAACATCCTTCACCATTAGGAAGAGAAGACACACGCAGTGTGAGAGAGAGGGTCGGAGAGAGAGGAAGAAACACATAAAAAGAGCACCAGCAAAGAGAGTCTATATCATCAGTTGAGGCTGAAAATAAAGTGTTGCACTTGCTTTTTATGATGGTGTCGGGATTCTTGGAAGTCTTTTTTCGTGTTACTCATTTGGTATAGGTTGTTGCAATGTGCAAAATTACATTTTCGCAGAAGAAACACCGTATTTGGTGTGCAAATAAAAACATGTCGAGTATGCATTTTGGCTGTTATTTTGCAATAAATAACAACAAAACGAAAAAAGAATCAGGTAAGTGGCGAGGTGTAGTTATGATGGTTTGGCAACAGCCACCAATAAAAGAAATGCACTGACCACAGCCAGCAGCAGCAGCAGCAGCATCAGTACCAGTAGCAATGGCACTAGCACTTGATCACCCAATTCAAAATGCTCACGGAGGAAGATGAAAAAATAACACAAACTTTTTCTCTTTAACAGCATGACATTTTTTGCGCGTTTATCGCTCAACTGGTTTTCTAACTGTTGCAAAAAGAGATCGAAAGCCAAAGCATGGACCGTCTATTGGATCGATTGTTGCGTCGGGTTTCTTAAGGTGTGTATGTGATTTTTTGTTTTGATATTGCGAATGTTCGACATACGATATCGCATCGAATTGATTACAATTCCTGTGTACCAAGTCGAACAAGATTTTCTCGTTTCAAACCAAGTTCGAAATTACACTGGACGTGACCACGTATCCAGCATAAATAAGAGAAGTAATTTTTTTGTGATTATTATTTATTTTTTATCATTGTTCGCACTCGCATTTCTCAACTCTTTTTTTTCTGCAATCTCTCACAACTTTTCTCTTCACCTATCGCTAATCTCTGTATTCGATTTATTCCTTTCGAATCACCGACTATTTTTTATTGCCATTCTTTTGCTTCAAAAAATAACACAGATTTGTTTTTTACCTTTCTTATTTTGGTTTGTGTGTCTCACTTTTTGAGCTTCATATAATTTTCAATTCACTATTTTTTGCACAGCAAAAAAAATAACACGACAACATTGATTTAATTATGGTCTCCTGTACACTCGTGTCGTCTAGCTTTTTTTCCCATTAAGTTTTACACATTTAGCTTTATATTATCTTAATGCTCGAAGTACTTTTTGCCACATTTTTAACATAAAATCCAAGTCAATTGTTATCTTTTATGGTCAAAGAGTTTCAATACTTTTTACACAAGTTTCAACACAAAAAATTAAATCGAATTTTAAGAATAAACAAGTTAACAGAAGTATAACAGAACAAAAAAATGATCGAATGATAACATGCACAACACGTTCGAATCGAACGTTGTAAGACAACTGAAGACTGTGTTTCGTTATATGTTGATACTGCTTGTACTCAGGCGAAACGCTTTTTTGTGCTATCCATCGATTTGACAAGTACGAAGAGGTCGCCACTTGTATGTGTACGATACATATCTAAATAACAAACATGGCCAATTGTCATAGGCCTTTCTCAACTCAAATAGGTCCGTTGTGCAAGAAAAAAGAAAAACATTGATTTTTGAAAGGTCATTTCATTAAGCTTTTTTTTATACATCTCCAGATCTTGATATAAAAAAAAATATTTGGAATCTTTTGGTAACAAAAACAACTCTAATCAACAGTCGTCATTATCTTCACAGTCTAAACTCATTTCTCCTCATAAATTACAATTCTTTTGGCATTATGTTATTTAATTGTTTTTTCTTTCCACAGAGAGCAATTATTCAATTTGACGAGCAGAAAAATTTAATCCAAATGGGGCAGTATTGATTCTCTGATTACAGATACATTCATGTGCCAAGCAAAGTGATGAATATTCGGATAGGTTAGCACTCTCAATCGACCCTCCTTGAATAATGTCTTCAGACCGATATCGTCATTTGTGTAGATTTTTCTCCGGTAAAATGGTATCACTTCATGTCCATCTTCGCTGAAGTAGCCGAAATGACTAAAATTCAAGACATTTGGGTGTTTAGACTACAAAAATGAAATTTTTTTAAAGATTTTTTTTGGTTCGAAAATATCCTTACCTGGATTGCCAAGGTGTTCTGAAATTGAATCATAAAGTTCAAAATTATTAGCGAATAAATAACATGAATGAAATTCCATAAGAACAGATGAAGAAACTTACATAACACCATCATCTGGACCACCAATTAAAACCAATTGCTCAACTTTCAAAAGGTTCTCTCGAAATAGCGACGAATTATATGATTTTATTTCGTTATTAATATAAGGCAAGAACGAACTAAAATTATAGTAAAGTGCCTGTTGATGCGGATCATTCCAATAATTTCCGACGGATGTATGTTGCCCAGCATAAGAATAGAATAAATTATAAGCCGTTTTGGCCGCCAAATCCGGGAATATCAAATGTAAAAATGCCGCTGTGAAAATAAACGACATTCATTCAGCATTTTCTTCAATTTCAAAGTAAAAAAAAAACTTACTTCCGAATTGGCCAGCCTGTGGTGAGCTCAATGAAATAAAATTCTTAACATTATGCTCTCCAAACACTTCTAAAATGGCACGTGCCAAAAGTCCACCTTGTGAGTAGCCTAATAAATGTACACCTTCGGGATGTCTCTGACAAATCTCGATCAAATCATTTCCAAGCTCTTCGACTTGATGCCAGGCATTTTCCAGACTCGACCAACCCGAAAATCGATCCGTATTATAAACGATCGTTCCTGGATGAGCCTAGATTTCATTATTTTAAATCATTTATTCAGTTATGTTCTGTTATATCACTTTTATATTATCAAATCCATTTCCTTGAACGATTGACTTACTTTTTTGATTTCCTGTTGAATCAAATTCATACTGGGTGCACCTATAAAAATCCATATAATTGGAATATTTGAAAACGCATAAAAAAAATCGACTCGACTAACCTGTCATAATTCCATGCATCAAAACCACCTGTGAATGTTGTGAATTGTTTTGAAAAGTTAAAACGTCATAATTGTAAAATGTTCTTTGTTTGTCAATCTTACTGGTTTGTATGCTTCAACTGCATTGTTTTCGTATGTAATAAGTATGGTAAATAGCAAAAATCGTAACATTTTAAATGGCAGTCTTAGTCTTTATTCTCCGTATTTACAAATATCACTGTTAACTGAAATTATTTCAATTCAAAGTTCCTCCTTTTTTGCGTTTTATCAATGCAAATGAGAGTTCAAGTTAACTTGATACAATCGTGCCATACGTACATGACAAAATGATCTGTTGTTTATTTTGATGTGAATATTTTGACGTACAACGCATACAAAGATAACACTATTACATACACATATGCTAACGCATATATGGTACATTCCATACAACTTTCCAATGGATTCGTCTATATCATGCTCATAACTGGAAGTCAAATGTCAAAAAAATATTTGCCTCTACACGAATATGGTACAGATATACCGGTTGTGATGTTATTGAACTAAATTTTGAATTGATTTAAAAAATATTCTTTTAGAAATCGAATTCAAATCGATTTAAAACCAAATAGATCAATGATTTCATGCAATGTTGAATTTAAAATGTAAATATGAATAGACGTCACTGTAAACGCATTGGAATGGACGCGTTAAAGATGCGCATGTGTAGCGTTTTTTTTGTGTGTGTCAATCAAAAAGGCTGCGAACGATGTCTGTAAACAGTATTGTTGTGTATGTGTGTATTGCACTCTTGGCCTATAGTTTACATTACATTCTATGGAATATCGTCTTCATCCATACGCACCAATACATGCACACCGCAGTGAAAAATTCATGGCATAATTTTTTTTCTCTTCACACTAGTGCATCACACAGTATGGTTAAAGTTGTTCGTACGCATTATTTGGAATTACCTTTTCATTAGTGTGTCGGTCGGAGTTCCGAAAAGTAAATAAGTGAACGCCTAAAGAAAACCTGAACAAAATTAAAATATCAACTATTTGGAATATATAATAATAATTGTGTAGTTAAAGAGCAATTGTGAAATTGTGGGCTTGTGCACATTTTTGAAGAAAAAAAAAAACTAAATTAAATTTGTAGTGGAAAAAGAATTTCATGAGTGCAAAAATGCCGTATTTGAAAGAAGATGAAATTACAATCAATGCAAAAACGGCGACCACAGCTACGTCGAATTCAAGTGCATCCGACGTTGACGATGCAGAAGAATCACTTTTTGAGAATAAGGTAGATGCAGCAGCAATAGTGAATGAACAATAAACACGATTTAAACATGAAGACGAAGAAGAGAGAAATAAGCCAAGAGGGACATAGAAGAAGACAAAAAAAAATCAACAACAAAATATACGTGTGTATAAAGAGTGTACAAATAAACGCGCCGTGAGGTCATACAATGCAATGTAAAATACCAAGAACGACCATTACTGTGTATTTTGTATTGATTTTTTTTTCTTCTTCTTGAACTTCTTGTTCAATGTATTCGAATCGGTGTGTGTCTTTTATGTTCAGGTCGTCGGGACTTGTTTACTTGCAATGATTTTCTCTCTTGTTGTTTTCTTTTTCCGTCGTTGTGCACAAGTGTTCATGATTTCTTCAAAGGCACAAAATGAAAAAGAAGAAGAAGAAGAAGAAATTATGAAGTAAACATGAATCATCGTATTGAAATTGTTATACTTTTTGTTTTTATTCTTGTTGCATGTAGGCTCAAGAGCTCCAATCAACCGAAGAGGATAATGATGATGATGAAGCCACAAATTCATCGGTATCAAGCTATGCATCAACCGATTCACCGTCACGCAAACGAAAACACTTTGATCCGGACGCCGTAATTGCAACGGCACTCAACTATCTCAGCACAAATGAACCAGCTCGAGATGAACTTTGGCAATTTATGAGCTATTTGCATACGGTATTAAAAAATCTGCCTCCACACCTTCAGCTCGAATTAAAAAACAAGATTCAGCGTGCAATGTACGAAGTGGAAAAACAAGATCTCGAAAAATCCAGCGACCTCACCGCCGATAAAGATGTCGTACCTGATCAATGAATCGAATGAACAAAACAAATATACCAATCGAGTCAGTGAAACAAAATACAAACAAAAATCGATGAATCATTTATAGAATGGAATAGATTTTAGAGGCAGTCTAATTTGAAGAAAAAAAACAACAACAACAAAAAAATAGAAACCGAAGCATAGCCATAAGCCATAAGTCATTAATTCATCAATTCTAATACTAAATCACACGATTCACGTGACATAGTACACATCGAGCAAATTCTATTTGTGGCAATTTCATTCATTGATATACGTGTATACTTTGATAGATATAACATTGAAATTAGCTGATTATTATATGTAAATGTGTGTGAAGGATAACAATAGTATTATTATTATTTTTTTAAATATTCATTTCGAAACAGGCCCAGTTTAGACCATTTTTTCTCAGTATTTTTTTTTTCGTTCATTTGTAAACGCAAAAATCGTGTATTTTGACAAGATATGTGAATAGTATGAATTCATTCCTGCAATTTGAAATGAAATATATTTGCAATCTTTGATTTTAAGAATTTTTTTTTAATTTTGCAATAGCAAAATCGACTCAATAAAAATAGCTCAGAATTTCGAAATGAATATATCCGATAAATCAATGTGTATTTGTTTCACCGGTTTTCGATGCCAATTCATTTGAAATGTAGCCAGTATTAATTTGAGACGATTTTGTTTGCTATACTGTTTGATAACCACAAACATGATATCTTCCTTTTTTTATTAGATGTAAAAATTGAATGGCAGTTTCTTTTTCTCTCGTTTATCGCTTAGAGAAAACAAAGATCAACCTTTTTGTGTAAGGAAAATATATTTTTATTATAAAAAAAAAAACAGATAACATTTTATCTATATAAATAAATTTTCATTTTGAAAAGAACAAACAATCTAGGTTCTATTTTTTTTGTGTGTGTTATATTTAAATGTCCTAAATACACAACAAACTTCATCAACTACATGTTATTATGAAATCACTAAACATTGCATTGGTCGATGTGAACTTTTAACTTTGCTGTTGATAACTTGCCATTTCAATCGGTTAGTTTGTTGACTGTTTTTTGCTACGGATAATGAACGCTCCATTTGATATTGATTACATTTGCTTTGTTCAAAATTGAACGTATCAATTTTAAATGGCATAAACAAGAGAATCGGGTAAATGATACAATGCTTTGACTTTTAACAATCAGTTACGCGAGCAGTAGACAACTTCGCGTGTAAATTGTTTTGGTTTAAATTAACCATTATCTCGAAAAACATATAAACCGACATGTATGACAATCTTCAATGTGTCTGCTAAAATTCAAAAGTATTTTCCATTTCATAAATCAGTTTTAACGGACGCAATTTCTCTTTCAAAAAAAAAAAGAAAATTCCTTGTCATTCGGCTTAATTATGATTTTTAATTTGATTAAAATGAGTTTGGGATTTCTTATCGCATCTATGCTGTTTTATGATACAGTCTAGTTGATTTGCTGACTGAAAACATTTTAGCATTCACAATCATATAAATAAGTCAATCGTCTCTTACACACAAAAAAAAAAACATCAACGTAATCACTTATTTCCTGAATATATAGCATAAACAAGTGACCGTCTGCTTTCAGTTATTTGATCACTTTCGCTCAGTGAACAACTGGAATATTAAGTCGTAAACATGAAATTCATTCTAACCATCGGACTATTGATTGCCACTATTTTGGCTCAATCGTACGCTCAGCACGAACATCATGATGGTAAGTTTTTAACGGTTTTGTTGATAAAGACTAATGATTTTTTTTTTGACAATTGAAATTTAAAGTTTAAATAAATTCAGAAAGGGAAATTATAAACGAAAGAAAAATATTAATTAGCAAAAAATACAAGTAAAAAACATTAATTTAATTGTATTATATTGAATAGATGATTCCCATCCATGTGCTCAGCCATTATACAAGTTGAACGATAATAAAGTGGGTTGTTTAGCTGATATAAAAAAATGGTATCATAATCATGCTAGCGGAAAATGTGAAGAATTCTCATTCGATGGCTGCCCTGAACACAAAAATGACAATCACTTTGAAACCGAGGAAGAATGTAATAAAACTTGTGATGAATGGCATGCACAACATAAGGATCATCATCATCAAGAAGAACATGGAGATTGTAAACACGGCCATGACCACGCTAAACATAACCACGATGCACACGACCACGGCAAACATCATCATTAAAACCTTCGTGGATAATTACAATTTGTCAAATAATCTATAACATCACTTGAATGATTGATTTCTTCTTTGAACAAAGGAACAATGTGATTTATTTGAGAAATACATGAATAAAGAAAATTTATCAATAACTTTGTTTTGCTTTATTCTATAATTATTTTTTTTATTATTATTTACACAAATGCTTCTCTTTATAAATCATTTCTTTTTGTTGCTACTATCTATAAAAGGGCAAATTTGAATCGATAAACACTCACTTCAATTTCAAGTGTGAGCGGAATATTTTGTTTGGGTGAAAATAGTGAATTTTCTAGAAATGAACCGTCTCAAAAAACTAATTCAATTAATTTCAAACTATATTTTTAAATTTACGGTCTTTTTCGCAGCTATAAGTTCGTTGCATGGTTCATTGCATTTGCGAATCAAAATAGATACGATGACACGGTAAGTTAGATGACAAAACTCACTATTTTCATATCAAAATTGAGAAAATTTGTTTTTAGTTTGTTGTGGAGTATGATTATAATCAGTGCTTGCACAAGTGCTGTTTATATTAATACAATTTTTCTGCAACGATTTTTTGAGCGTCCGCTTGTGACGTTTCTTGAACGTGATTACTATGAATGGAATACAACCTTTCCAAGTTTTACATTATGTGGACAAGAAAAGATTAACGAAACGGCCTTGAAATTATATTTGAGGTAGAAATTATATATGAACAATTATTTTGCATTTTCGAACGATATGAATGATGAAATTGATTTTCAGCGAGATGAATTTGGCACCTCAAAATAAAAGAAAATTTGAAGAATTTCTTCGGGTTTTGGTGAATTTGACAATGTTTAACTTGCACACTCTGTCAAAATTTGGTGATTATGAGTCGTTGCCCTACACGCGCGTACGTAAAAAAAAAACTTTTCACTTGATAAGAAAACTCATATATAATTTGAATTAACTCAACGATGGGTTCAATTTAGGTGATCGATGAGCTTACTAAAAAACATGATTATGATATTCTTATCGACTCTCTTTCAACATTAAAATTACAACGGGCTTATACAGAGCTTGGTATTTGTGATCAATTCAATTCCGAAATTTCACAAATTTTTGCCACGGATTTTCTTATCAACGATCATTTGCCAGCAAAAAAAGCACTTTATGAAGTCAACTATTTTGATGCCAATCCACACATCGTACTGAATGACCTGGACGATAGCAATGTATGCATATGAATTTTTCGTTTTTTGAGAAAATATTGATTTTTTATGCTTTTTCATCTTTTTTATATTCGAATTAAAATAACATGTTAAAGATCCATTTCCATGGTCCCTTCGACTTACCGCAATTGTTAAAAAAGCGAGAAATAAGTGGATCAGCATCACAGTATAAATCATTTTCTCTATCGGCTATCAGCGTTGTGGCAGCAAAAAATGTGCGGACAATGTACATATGGCATCGAAAATGCAGGTGATCATTTGTATTCAAAATAATAATAATTTTAAAACCAATCTTTTTTTATTTATTATCGAAGTAAAAATGTATTTATATTCGTTAGATATTCTGACGAATCGGATTTAGTTCGCTTTCCACTTTTCTATACTTATGACTTATGCAAATTGGAGTGTAAAATTAATGCCATCGTTGAAAAATGTGGTTGTGTTCCATTTTTTTATAAAAAATTACCACATGAAAAATACTGCAACATTAAAAAACTACTCTGCGTTGAATTTCACAAGGGTAATTTAATGTTTTTTTACATGAAATTAATTTAACAATTTTGAATTGAGATATTCTAAGAATGTTCAACTATTTTTTTATGTAGTAGCAACTAGACACACATATATTGAACAAATTCAAGAAATTAATTCCAAAAAAATTGAAATGTAAAAAATGTGAATTGCTGTTATTTTTGTACAGATGACATTGATGAAGCAATAAATACATGTGAATGCTATCGCACATGCTTCAATATAAAGTTCAGCATTCAAGAAAAAAATTCATTAAACTGGCTGCAGGAAAATAAATTGCGCGTCGAACTGAATAAACCAAAGATGCGATTAGTGCGACATGCTTTGCATAGTATTGCAGATGTCATTGGTGAGCAAGAGATTTTGTTCGATTTTGATCACGTTTTTTGTGGGTAACTTTCCATTCTATTTCAGCTGGAATTGGTGCTACAAATTCCCTTTTCCTGGGAGTGAGCATTATAACACTGGTTGAAATAATATATTTTGCTTGCATACGCCGTACTATACAGCGTCACACACTCTTAATGGGATATGCTGGTTTCGACTAAACTTGTTCGATACTCAGTTATTTAGAAAAAAAAAACATTTTTTATAAGAAATGTTTTTTCTGTCGGTTTTCGCAGAGCAATTATTTCAACAAATTGTAAATGAACAGATCTACGTTGGTTTTGTTTTTTAATCTGATGCTTTTATTTTATTTTTGTTTATTCGGTTTTAACGTCTACTTAAAAAAGAGTCGACGGGTTACATTGATTAGAAAATTTTTGGTCGATATACCTAGTAATAGCATAATTTGAAAAATAGTAATTCAGTTGCTTTATATGTGAGGCTGAGAGTAAAAACCAAAAATGTGATGTTAGAATGCTACGCAATTTTGAACCTTTTTGTGTATAACAATAAGAACTTTTTACTCACTTATTTGGTTTTAACTCTCAGCCTTGCATATATAAAATCTAATAAATAAGAGGTATATTTCATTTTAAAGATAATACATTACATTGGACATGTAAATAAATCTATTTTATATCTTTAAACATCTCATCGTAAATATTTTGTATTTCATGTATTGCGCTTTCGTATTGCTTCATACCATTGTTTCCAAGTGAATCGATTTTAATTTTTTCGAGGATTTCTTTCCTTCGTTCCTGTTCGTACAAATATTGGAGTTAAAACATTTTCATCGGAATTTGATTTAAAAGAAAACAATGAGAAACAATTTGGTAATAGCTTACCTCTGGTAATTTTACAATCAATTGCTCCCATTTGTGTAAAAAGACCAAATAACATTTCCTAAAATTAAAGACAAAATTTTTTTAAAAATAAATGTTCATAACTCGTTCATCGAATTTTTATTACTTACTTTTTTTCATGGTTTAATGCAAGTTCCCCACATATATAAAAGTAATTCGATGCAAAATCAATAAAATCAAGAAGTTCGTCAAACCAATGCTTCAATTCGGGATGTTGAATGCCAAGCTTCTTAATTTTATCTTTTAGGGTTTCACAAATACAACTGTTGGTTTCATCATTATTGTTCCCATGTACTAGACCAAAAATACTGCGAACATAGTCGGATCGACTACTGACATCCGCATTCGCCAAGTTATCCTCATTCGCCTAAATAAATGATCAAATTAAAAGTGGTTATACGAGAAAATTTATACATTGAAAACTAGATCAATACAATTTAAAAAAAATAGTTGAAATTACCATTATTGTTGAAAACAAAATACAAATCAACAAAAATTTAACTTTTGAAACAATCATTAATCTTGGCGCACTTTTCTTGTTTTCTAACCTGTTGTGAAATTACAACTGTGGGTTGGAGTTATTTGGCAAATTATATTTATACGAAGTGTTAAGGTATAAACTGAGTATTTAGTCATTTCATGAAATCAGTTGTTAAGGTGACTCATATTAAATTAAACCATTTTATCAGGAACAATAACCAAAAAATATAATCAGCTGAATCGATAGTATTGAATGGATTGAATGTTACAAAAGGTAAGATAAGACACTGAGAAAATAGAAATATTGAAACTAAAAGATGGCACGGTAAAATATTATTTTAACATATGTTTTTTCCCTCACATATTAAAATGACATTTCACGCGATTTGAATTCGCTTCGACGTTAAAATGACGTTTCGATATGTGCGCGAATTCAGTTACTGACATATGTCATTTAAACATGTGAGGAAAAAAATATATGTTAAAATGATATGTTAAAGTGAATACTTTTAATTTCAATGATTAGAAATGTTTCTCAGAGTACTCATCTTAAGAGGATACTTGAGTTTGATGGAATCGACTAAACTTGTTCAATACTCGGTTATTTAAAAAAAAGCTTATATGAAATTCTTTTTGTGTCGGCTTTCGCCGAGCGATTATCTCATCAAATTGTAAATAAACAAATCCACGTACTTTTTGCTGTCTCAAACAAATTTTAATTGCGTTTTTAACATTTATTTACATATATTCAAACAAAGGCTTTACAATATGCAACCGTGTGATCAACACCGCACTCAATTTTTAAAACCTGCGCCGGTAAGGATGCTTTTAATGGAAAATATTGATCTTTTTCGTTTCTTAAACCGAGGCAAGCACATCGATTATGGCCCCACATATATAGATCATGTGTACTCGTCACTGCGCCAAAATGTGAAAATCCGGCAAAAATGGAGCAAACTTTGCTATCGGGACTAAAATCATTGCGACCAAATAGTATCGATGGAATTTTTGTCGGTTCAATCACTTGATCGGCTTTGGGTCCCAAACCAACTAAGCCGAAACCCCACACAAACACATCACCCTCGTCTGTCGATGGAAAATAAATGGAATTTAGTGGCACAATTTTTAAATAAAAGAAAAAATGTCGTACCATTTAATACCATGCACGCAGAACCAGCTGTTGCTATGTCAATAATTTTGCCGCACTTTTTAAGCAATTTCAAATTAATCGGTGTATTGACTTGTTGAATACCATTGCTTAAACCTAGTTGATTATATTCTGAATTTCCCCAGCCAAACACTTCGTTTTTATCTGGAATCGAAAAAATTACAAAAAAAAAAAAAAAATGCAATCAATGAAATTTACTTGTAGACAAATCAAAACTTACCATTCAATGCAAACACGCAATCGAATTTACATGCTAGTTTAACAATTTTCTCATTTTCAATGTCACCACGTACTTGTGTCCATTCGCCAATCGAATTGAAATGTCCTAATCCAGTTTGGCCGTCAGCGCCCCATCCACAAGAGAATACTTTTCCGTTTTCGGTTAATATTAAACTGTGATCCAAACCGCATACAATTTCTTTTACTTTATCATCTTCACCGAATATTGATCTCCCTTCAACTCTGTGAATCATTTCACTTGCAGCATATTCTTCACCATCAACAACAGGTCGACCGCATTGACCGTACGCATTGTTTCCCAACGAAAATAAAACGTCCGATTCAGATAAAACAATTGAATGTGCTCGACCAGCTGCTAATTTTTTAATATTTAAACTTTCATCGGCACGTCCCCTGGGCAGCGCTATTGGTGCTGGATAATACATTATTTCCATGGGTTTATTTGTTTTACCTCCATGTTTTTGGAAACCCAATTGTGAATCTGTATTTAAACCGCATCCAAACAATGTCATATCTTTTTCCGGCTTACAAGCAAAGAGAGTGAAGCCGTAGCCGGCTGCAATATCGATAACATCAAACTGTTCTGCAAATGGTAAACGCGATGGACTCCGTACAATTTTTGCCAACTTTTGATCGTGTAGTGTTTTATTGAAACCACATGCACCGGTTACCGCTTGGCCCCAAACATAAACACGACGATCCGTTGGTTTACTTCGTTGATATTCGTATATTGGGAATTTACTTACGTCTTGATTCATAACTTGCATCTTTTTTTTAAGCGGTCTGTCTTTTGTTGATGCATATTTTGATACAAATCGCCGTAACGGCGTCTGATGATTGACTACATTTGAATTAAGATTTTTCCACATTTTTTACATTGGAAATTTTACGATAGAAATTCTGTTTGAAATGTTGAAATACGGAGACAACAGTGTGTTTTGACAAACATAACCCCACTTTTTCTACGCATTGACACTTGATGAATTTGACATATTCTGCACGAACTGTCATCGAACTGGTGGAAGCTTTGAAACTGCTAGAATTTTTCAATGTGCTTTTAGAAGTTTTAAAGCGAATTTATTCGAACCTTTTTTTCGGTTGCAATGTAAATGAATAAAAAGAATGTATCAGTGTTTTCAAATCTAATTCAATTTTGTAACACAAATTATCGTTAGTAACAACAGAGATTTGATTGGAATTGTTTTTATTGAATCTACTTTTGCCTCAAATTCACACGACTGAAATATTGTATATCATTTTTATCACCTTTTACGACTAATTTAAGGTGCGTCTTTTTTAGTTGTGTCCATTTTTTGGAATTTTTCATTTTTTCAATTTCATATTCATATTGAATTTATTGTGTTATGAAATCGAATGAACTCATCCAAACGTTAAAATGCAATTATCTCTTATTTTTAGAGCGCTTTTATCTAAAAATAGAGAGTAACTCAACAAAAAGCACTATCACTAATGATATGACACACATAATCATAAAGTTTATCAGAGTGTGTGGATAAAATACTCAACATTTCAAAAGCGGAATTATTAATCAATTCTACCGAAATTCATTTCATTTTTCAAATTTATCGGGCAATATTTATTTTCTTCATCGGGAATTTCCAATGACATTTGCTTTTGATACTCTCTTGTTGATTCAAAGACGTTATGATTATTTATATTTAAAAAACCTGATTTTGACTTTATTAAAAATACAATCAATTTAGAAAGTAACACAAAAAAGATCGTCGAAGTAACTTATAAATAGAAGCCACGATATTTTGTGGTTAGTTTTGAATATAAAGTAGTACAGCGCAGACGTTTAAAGTTTAAAATGAATTTTTTTTGCCCATTATTGACAGTTTTTATATTAACTGTTTTGGTGCAGTCTCGACCACAAACAATAGCCAAAGAAAATATGACAGCAAATCAATTAAGATCAGGTGAAAAATAGTCTTCGAGTGTATTTGTGATAGTGTATTTTACCTTTGATTCTTTTCAAAACAGAAGAGATCTGTGCTATGATGCCGTTAGAAGGAAGTTGTTTGGCATTTTCTCCGAAATTTTTTTACAACTCAAAGGTCGGCAGATGTGAAATATTTTTCTACAGTGGATGTGGTGGTAATCCTAATCGATTCGAAAATAAAGGATCGTGTCAATCATTTTGTCGACAATTTTTAAAATAAAAATATTTTCATCGAAATAATGACCACAAATTGTTTTTTCTTGATGCTGAATAAAATGTTGGACAGTTGATTAATTTATTTGGTAGAATTGTGAGCTTGATGAAAACAAATGTAAATTGCAAGAAGATAATGAATGTGTGATACGAATTGTCTTCTTCTCATTTCATATGAGAAAACAATTTTATTGAATTATAGCGTTTCATTAAAATGATTTGCTTCCATGAATTACTTACATTTATCACAAACAATGATCATATTCAATTTATGTAATTAACCAAAAGTGGAAAATCAAAAAAGAATCTTTAAAAAATGAAATTTTCAGTTAAGATTTTAAGTCGAATCAACAGAAATAACACCCATTAAGCACCAATTTTATCTCGCATGAACTGCCGCTCGCTATGATTCTTCATTTACAACAAACCCTTCAAAGTCAACATGCCATAAACGGAAGCTTTACATATAAACTTAAATTTCCAGTTGCAGGAGACGAAACATACATGGTTGATATTATCGAATACAATAATCTTTTCAACTGTATATTTGTTTGAGCTTCAATTTTACATTTACAAGGATTTGGACAAAGTTTGTGTATGCTTTAAGTGAATGTTTTAATTTTGGCGAAAATAGATACGAATTGAAATAGTTCGAAATAAATAATCTTTTGAAATAAGCTTGAATAATAAATATTTTTACTTTTCTTGAAAATCTGAAACGATGCGTCTAAAAAGGAAAATTAAATAGAGTTGGTTTAGTTAATATAACAATAACAGTCAGTAACCTTTTATGGTGAAATAGAAATCTGAACACTGAAATTAAGAAGGAAAGCTCCGCCTTGAATGCAACATGAAATTCATAAGTGCGATACGTTTAAATTTTGGTGTTGATGAGCGTAATTTGATGAGCGTAGACATAGCATCAAGTAGTATATCATTAAAGTTACTAGCTTGCTTAATAGTCTGACAGATTGACATAATGATTTCATGAAGTTTCAATGTTTATCATTGAAATTGATATAATCGTGACTAGCCAGTTTTTATTAAGTATTTTTTGGCGTGTTTACAGTCACACGAATTTATACCGTACATACTATATATAGTCGAAAAAATGTCTCTCTTTTGAAGATTTATAAGAATTTTAATTATTTATTAATTAGAATTTATTGTCTACCAAAGCTGGCTGATATCTACATTGCACAAAATTAATTAATAGATTGAAAAATAGCAGCGAATCCTTCAATACTTTTTCAAATTTCAATCTCAAATGAACAATATCAAATATATCAATTTGCATAAATAAAATGTACGCACGCAAGTGAATTATATTAACGTGTCCAGTTAAAATGGATTCACATTATTTTTGTACTGTAGTTTTTTAAGTAAAAAACACTTCAGCCCGTATAATTAAGGTCAATTGATCGATTTTCTAGAATATTAGAAGACTAGTAATTATGTGGTTAACACATTTAGGTGTGAAAACCCTTTAATTTAATTTGTCTGAAAATTATCACTGCTTTTTCCCTATAAATTAGAGGAAAATCCTAAAAAAATCGTCATTTCAGTTCAAATTCGTGTTTAATCATCAACGATGAAAATTTTAACAGTCTTTGGTTTTATTCCAATTACAAATGATCCAAATCGTTTGTATCGGTCGATAGGACGTATTTCACAGCAATTTTTTCTGGTGATGTTAATAGTTCCATCAGTACGTAATTTTATTCTTTTATTTTCTTTTTATTTTCAAATAACTTCAGTGATTTCTTAATAGATTATGGCAGTTTATCGGAGTCTAAATGAAAAGAATATGGATCTTACACTCAAGGCATTCTACTATTTGGCCATTCAGTTCTACATAACCAGTTCATTTTACACTAGTATGACCAGAACCAATGGATTGCGTAATTTATTTCGTTTGCTAGAGGATAACATAACCGAACGTAAGTGAATTTACATATTGGAGAAAATTACATTTTTTTCAAAAATTCTATTTTGATTTAGGATCGGATACATTTTCCGGCAAATATTATACGAAAGCTGATCGATTATATACAATTTTCTATAATGCTTATTTGATTTTGAGCATTCTAACACTTGCCACAATGATAATTCCATCAGTAATATCAACAATGCGATACTATTTCACATATGACGAAATGGCCCTAGAGCAATGGATCGTACCATTTTATTTTTCGTAAGCATTTGCATTGAAAAATTAAAATTGAAAATATGATGTCAGACTGAAGTACGAAAAAAGAAATAACTTCAAAATGTAAAATATGCATTCCCGAACAGAATCCCATTCGAGATGGACAATTTATGGAAATATTCATTGGTAATAACACTGTCGGCACTCAGCATCAGTGGTGTGGCACTGGGAAAAATTATCATTCATGAACTTTATTACCGCGGAGGATTTCAAATCATTGCATGCACAATGGATTTGAGCCATGAGATTTCGCAGATTACTTCAATCATTCACGAGTAAGTCTAACATTTCTTTTTCAATGGATTGATTCAATTTCCAGAACATGATTAATTCATCTTTTTCACATCTCTTTCAGAGATTGCAATGACAAGAATAAAAAATTAAAGGAACATTTCAAGAAAATTCTTTTTTTCCATCAAAAAATTATTGAGTAGAAAGCAAATATTTTTTGATTCTTGAAAGTTCTTAATTTGGTGGTTCATTTTTTTCGATTAGATTTTTCAATTTGTACTCATCAATGGTCAGCGGAGTGGTATTTTTTGAGTTTGCTTCGTTATACTTTTTGCTTGGTTCAACTGGATTCTTGGTCGCTCAAAATGTATGTTTCATTTTTTTCAAATCTTTTCAGCTGATTTTCTCGAATTCAATGTTTTTTCGAGTCCAAACACTCTTTTTTGCTTACAAAAGTGACAATCGACGTATTCAGTCGAAACTTTTAGCGTTGAAAGGAAAACACACAAAAAATGACTCATACAATGACTGATTTTCTCCATAGTTACTGGGAGGTAGCAGTGATATTATTCAATTCAAAACAGTTTTATTGGCAGCATTTAGTTCATTGATGATGACATCAAAGTTAGGTACTGAGATTTCACTATATGTAAGTTATTTTCAACGATTCAAGTAAAAAACGAGATAAAATATTAAAATTCAATTTCAGTTGTACAAAATGTCGCATGATATGTATTCGATCGAGTGGGAAGAGTTGCCATTGGAATTTGAAAAATATATTGTGATCATATTACCTTTACTACAAAAACCGCTCTATCTTACTGGATATGGGATTTTAAAATGTGACTGGCTCACTTTTTCATCGGTATATATTGTTAATGATAGTATATACAAATACACAGATACAGATCATCTCTACAAATTGGAAACTTGCTTCGTTCAAAAATCGAATAAGCAAATTTAAAATTGGTTTAATCTGTTTGATTGTAATTGTGCTTTTTTTTAATTTTAGGTCGTCAAAGCAATTGTCTCATTCATTCTCCTTCTCAGACAATTCGTATAGTAGTTTTCGTGCAATAATCCATCGCATTCACATGAAATATTTGTATAATTAAACCTGCACCAAATAATAATTTGGAATCTTTCCAACGTGTGCCGACGTCTAGACATAACTGTTGCGCTGATAATTGATTACAATTTGAAAAATATTTACAATTGTTCTATCAGCAAATACCCAGTCAAAATTTAAAAGAGGTCAAATAAAGGAGATGTTGTTATTCAATAATAAATGATACATCTAATTTATATCGCATGCATTCCTTAAATTGATTTCAGTGTTAAACGTAGAGTTTAAAAGCACCAATAACAGAAAGATTTCAATAAGTTTTGAAACCGACCATTTTATTATGATTAATGCAGCGTTATCTACCCAATTCGAATACAGTAATAAAATAAAATGTGATAAGTTCCTTCAGATATAGACGTTATCGATAACGATCACGATCGTGATTTTGGATTACATGTAAACGAATGCTTTTTCAACAGTTTTTCGATAGTAGAATTCACAGCTATAATGTTGAAGGCTAATAGATTTTATTATTAAATTGTAAATAGAGTGAAGAAGTTTGTGCAAGTATTTAAATACAACTTTTATCGTGATTATCAAGAAACACACATTATGAAATTTTAAGTTAATTTTTGTTGTTTTATTTGAATTGATGTAGGTACATTTGTATATTTATTTGAATTAAAAAAAATTGTTACTCTTTGGTTTGACTGTAATCAAAAATTATAAGCGTTTTTCAATGAAAACATCACAAGAATGAATAAATTAACCGACATAATTGGTCTTATTCCACAACTTTATTGGCAAATGAATAGCAGATATTATTCGTTCTATAAATCGAAATTCATTAGAATTCTACAACACACTAAAAAAATACGTCAAAAATGGTGAATAATACTCTGCGAGGGAACAGACCTGTACGTATAAATTCGCTGAAATCAAACCCCCGAAAAGAGAGTAGTGCATTTAAATAACAGTTTTCAGTCTATTATCGTCTTATCGCGTAATAAGTGTCATTGGTGAGAATGCTACTAGTGCTCATTACTGAGATTGCTAGTTTAGGAGCAAGGACAAATTTTCCAAGAAATGTCATCACTTATGCTTGGCTTTCGTTAAGTTTCTATACCCTTTTACTCGTAAAGTATTTTTTAGAAATGTTTCGTCTGAATTGAATTTGAATACATTTCATAAAACCCTAGAGTGGTGTGATTATAAAAATCTTATTAAAAGTGTAGTATTTTCATATTCAAATGAAGTTCACTTCTCTTTGGATGCCATATCTCTGCATAAAATTCATTGGGTTTAAATTGAGCTTACCTTATTAATAGATGTATTCAAGAAAACTGAGAGTAAATTTCAATGAAAAAATCCATTCAACATTTAACACACGACTCATTTAATGCATACATATAGAAAAGTAACAAAGTAAAGGGTTATAAAGACCAACATCAATCCCATTTAAAGAAAAAATATTTACTTCTCTACATTCTCTTCGTCTGCTTATTTAAAAGTGTAAAAACTAACAAAAGTACATCTCCTTTTATTCACAGGCATATTCAATGATGCATAAACTTATCCCAAATTACCTTATACAATTCCTAGAAAGTGTTTACTTTCGCACTATTCTACGAATGAAGAGAAACGTGCGTGGTTTGAATTAAAAAAGGAACATTCAGATTGCACATTAATCAATGTATCACATTTTTCGATTACTGTGAAGAATGCATTCATTTCCGAGTAAGTTTCAATGTTATTCAAGTTCTGGTTTCGAAATTTTCATTAAAACTCCGAAAATTCTTTAAGATTGGTCATAGCCAAAATATCCACTTCACTTAATGGTTATTCTGGTGAACATTTTGGCCGGTATTAAGTATCCAGCACATCTAAATGAAAATTTCGATAAAGCTGATTCATTGTTGCTCAATTACAGCATAAAATTCCTTGTTCTGTGAAAACAATTATGTTCAGTATAGTTTTTCGATTGGAATTGGCGAGAGCCAAAATAATTCTGCAGTGATTTTTCCGCTCGATTGATTTTGATAATCACAATTTAGCTCTAGTAACATATATACATACACGCACATACATGTATTGAATACAACAGCAGCCGAACTGCAAGACAAATCACATTATTTACAATTTTGCATACGCTGTATAAAATATATATATATATGCGAAGAAGGAGAGAATGAGCGTCGCACATTAAGTGTTCGAATGAGCTCGATTTTCTCCATTTGAAAATCGTATTCGAGTTAGCTGCTCGATTTAGTTTTGTCGTAGCTATTTATCAGTTTTATTGCCCACTTAAATTTACTGAATGAGAATGAGAGAGTGAATAGTATAGAGAAAGAGGTTAGAAAAGGACAGAGCAAAAGAAAGGGAAACAAAGTCAGAGAAGCAGCAAGGAACACAACCTGCACGAAGTGTATCAATGTTATTTCTGCGTTTCATAAGCATCCTCTTCAATTGAAAGCGATACATTTTGTGAGATTTGTAACTATAGTGATAGTGTGTGCTTGCATCTGCAATGTTATAAACTAACATCGGCAATATCATCATTCCACGAACGATTTCGATTCATTTGGATTGTGTGATTTAACTTTCTCTCTTTCTCGCTCGTTCGATTTCTGGCTCATAAGTTAAAACCATGTCTCATTCGAAATAGTTTCTCATGTTGATCACATTGGACTGTATCAATTATATATCGTTCGATAGCACAATTCACTTTGAGCATCTGCATTTGAAATTAAGCTGGCTCAATATTAAATTTCTCCAATATGATTTTCGATTTTAAAACTGCATTAAACTGTATTAAACTATAAATTGAGCATTTAATAGCACAACAATTTTGGTGGATGCTGCTAATTTTACATAATTAGTGCCAAAGGCAAACCAAACTCAAGTTTAAATCTATGTTTACTCGTCCGATTGCAACTTATTTTACGAAGACGAAATATGCCATTACTTTGATGAAGACGCATCTTTCACAAGAATGGTAATAACTTAAATCCTTATATTCCAGTATTTCATAAAATCATTGGAAATAAATTTTGAACAAATTACAAGTTTTTTCATTCAAATTTGCTGCCAATCATATTGCTATGTGTTGGTTGATGGTTCCAATTTATACATTTTCTCCTGTGAACTTTTTGAGAACTTCTGCAGTACATTTTTCCTTTCTAGTGTGTACGGCAGTAGGTTACATAAATAACGATATAAAGACCGACGGCGTCCAGTGTACGGTATTCACTGTTTCTGGTTTTACGGGCGATTAAGCTTTAATTTCACAAGATTTATGGAATTCATTGCTTTTTCACGTTCTTTTCACACGTCACTTAAAATGAAATGTCATCATCATCATTTCTGAAGCAAACCATACAAGGTGAGTAAACAGCTCTCACTTGAGACAATAAATTTTTAAGTTATGCGATTTCTATTTTCAATTTTTTGCCATTAATTTATTCTAGTTTTTAAGAAACAAAAAATAAAACGTGCCAGTAGGTTGAGCTTTGTTATCGGGATTTTCATATTTGAATTTCAATCAAAGATGAGACGAAAAATCACAATCGGCCAGACTTTACATAATGTATTTATGCGTTGAAGCTTTTTGTCTCATTACACTATAGTAATTGAATCACCATCATTTATTGTGATTCACACAGTGACTGACCCAGCGGTTTTCATAAAAGCGAATCAACCTCGAAATGACTGTAGTTCAACGAACACTCAAAATGTATTAATCACACCAAATTAATGCATAAACATGAGTGCGCGCCAGTCAATTCGTAAAATAATGAACTTTGTTTTTTTTTTTTCGGGGACGGATTGTTTCGAGCTGGAATATATTGATGATTTCGAGATCAATCGCCCAAACTCACTTAACTGACAGCCATTGGACGTTCATTTTTTCTCTCTCGTCAAATTAATGTTATGCCCCAAATGCATTTTGTAGTCTGGCAATGTGTAAGTGAAAAAACGATGCAAGACAATAATTACATCCGTCGGCGAGATACCATACAAATATTTATCAAATGGAAAGGAAAAAGTGCTGTCAAATAAAATGAATGTAGAAGGAAAAAAAGATACACATTTGGTGCGTATTTCATTTTCAACGGCGAACAAAAATAATTTTCATTGTCGTTATTCCCTTTCTCTCTTTATCATTTTCTCTTTCGATTTGATCAATTATATGCTTTCGTGTTTTGCAATGGCTTCACCATACTCAATCTGGCTAATTCATCAATTATATTCTTTGATAAATTGATGTGTCAATACTGTGTTCCTTATTTTGTGACAAACAAACCAATTTACTTAAACCGATTTTTTCCCGTGGATTGTTATATTCTTAATGCTCATTTCTTTCGACATTCTTGTATTTGATTTGTTTTCGAATGCTAGTGCTAAATAAAAAAATGATGATTTGTTTATGGAAATAAAAATATATGTAGTTGAACGTGAAGTTTTGCATGCGTTACATTTAGATTGCAAAATACACAGATCTGTATATTTATTCTTATTTATTTCACCGTCTGAACAGAAACTGATAAATTCTTACTATAATTCAATTGCAAATTTATACAGGCGATGAAATCGTTCAGAATAACCAGTCACCAAATAATGCATAGAATCCAAATGAAAATATTTTCTTCGCATTTTTACTATATAAAAATGTAGTTAATAATATGAGAATGATTTCGTGTGTTTTTCTTTTTCAATTTTCCAGTCAATTCCCCGTTTAGTTTGGTTCGGTCTGGCAACCGCAAAAGTGCCAACAAATAGATTTAATAAATCAGAGAGACGACGGGGAGAGTGGGAGTTGGCGTCTGATCCGTCTGTTTGTAATTTGTCATCTCTTGAGAAATTTCTCTTTCCAATTGTCCTTGTCTCGTTCTGGCATGTGAAATCAATCTACAAATTTGTTACACCGTTTTTTTTCTTTTTTTTTATGGAATATAAACATTAAATGTAATCGTCTTCAGATTATTAATCGGTTGACTGTGCATGCATTGAGATCACTGTCTGTATTGGACTGCTGTTTTTAAATGCGCTAATTCAAAGGCGATACATCACTTTTTATGGTTTTTTATTTCAATTTTTCTGTCTTGAAGTCGATGTCGCTTCAATTTTTCTCTCTGGAAAAATTGGTCGCGTTTTTCGATTATAATCTTCTGTATTTTTTAATGGAGAGTCGTTGAATGAAGCCAATGTAATGTAATTGGTAAATGATATTAATAATACAGAATAACGCCTCATGTAGATCCGGAGTTCATTTCGATTTGTTGTGACCAATGATTCGTTTACGGAGATATCGGATTACCTTTCGCAAGTGGTTCACATGGATCAAATCATAGTTTAGGATAGTAAGAAATTCTTTTTGAAGGGCACCGTAGTAAAATGAAAATTATAATATTGAACAATTTATTGTTGAATTGTAACCAATTTTTTTCCATGCAAAGCTTTGTATATAATACAGTAATTTGCGAAGGGGGGTTTAAACGAGAATTTCGAGTCAAATTCTCTCGCTTACTTTCATTGAGATTAGATTTTTATCGATTAAATATGAATATGCATTTTCGAAATAAAAAACTTTATTTTTGCCGAAATAAATTAATTTGAAAGTAATAAATTTTATCAAACTAATTACGTATAAACACCAAGTAGTCTCTTATTTTTTCATGTGTCCATGTTGGCCTTCTAGATGCTTTTAAATATTTGTTGATGTTATTCAATTCGAACAAAATTTTCAAGAAATTTACTCTATTATTTTCAAAGCCGCCTGTAGCAAATTCTTTGACATAAATTAATTGCTCAATACATTTCGCGATATTATATTTACAGTTTGTATCCAGTTCCACACTTTCCAATGCTTTGAAATGATTAATAAAACCAGAAATTCGATGATCAATTAGATTTCCTTTCAATTTGAGTTTCTTCAGATTTGGCATATCAAAGGACAAATCCCCAATTAAATCGCTCGTTTCATAAAAATTGACGTCAAAGTATTGATTCAAGATTATATATATTGGTTTCATTAGTTGGTCGAATAAAAAATTCTCTGCAAACATATTTAACTTTAAGTGTTTTTAAATTGTTTAAATTTTTCTCGATAGCGCCTAGAGTCTTTCTTGTAATGGTCGCGAGAGAAAGCTTATATATTTGTTTATTGTTTGCAAAAATATTATCGAATTGATGTTCTTCTATTGAACTCGTACTCATCGTTAATTCTTTGAGAGATTTTACATTTTTCAAACAGTTTGTGTCGTTCACGGAACCCAACAATGTGAAAGTTTCAAGTTTAGGAAATATTGAATTCAAATCGAATGAATTTCTGCTGATTGGACCAAGGTATTTGAATTTTTTCACTTCTGGAAAAAAAATTGATCCATTTTCATTCGATAATTCTTCCCAAATTCTTGTATCATCCGAAGTAGAAATTTTAAGTTCTGTCAATTGGTTTGCGCACTTTTTAATAATATTTTTGTTTATTTCACTGCGGACACTATCATTCATTGAACCGTAATATACATGAATTCTACTTGTATTACCACCAAACTGTTGGAAAAGTGACAAAAGTCTGGCATAATTCGCGATTTCAAGATAACGTTCGCCTTTATTATAGTACTCATAGGTTCCATCGTAATACCTATTTGGATCTATCACAATAATGCGATCCTGAAAAATCCTTCTCATCGCATCTCCAGATATAGTCATTAGCGCTCGTGATTGTCCTGCCATTTTTGTTGTTTTGAAACCAGCTTTAGAGAGAATCACTTCAATTAAATCGTTGGACAGATCTGGTTGATTTGGGCTCACCTCAATAATCGGTGTGCTTTCAATTTCATCATAAGCTTGGATTTGGATTACCTATTTTTGTGAACGAAACAATTCTTTTTGTGAGATAAATAAAATGAACAAATGCAAAAAAGTACTCACATTTCCTTTAAAAACCAAAAACGCTAGAATGAGTATGCAAAAAAACTCCATTTTGTCAACGGTTCAACAATTTAAATGACAATATCAGATGACTTTATTCATTTAAGTTACTAAGTTACTAAAACGTATATGTATCAACAATACATTTGATAACGACATATTATTTTTCTTAATTTGAAATTTCTGAAATAATTATTGACATTATAACCATAATATGAATTTTCAACAACGAAATTCAGTAGAAATAAAGCTATCAGCGAACGTTCATGGATTGCAAAAACATATAATTTAATCTTGTTTGTTCGACAAAAATGTTCAGTTTCGTGTAATTTTGTATGACTTTGTAACAAAATAGTCCACTTCACATTTTACCGAAACATTTGTTTCATTTGTTCGTTTATTTATTTATTTATTTTATTCATTCACCGTCTGATCACAGACTGAAATTATCACAATATTTTTGTACAATTTCGTTCACAATGAAACACTACCCGATCGAATATCCAGCCACTGGTTTATACCACTCGTTTGTACCACTGGTTCGACATTTTGTTGTTTGTTCACACACGATATAAATATTTTAAGAGAAAAAAACTCTTGAAATCGAATAAACAAATAAATTGTTAAAGAAACCCCTAGGGGGTAGAAACAAACTGAAAAAAAGAAAAATTAGCAGCGTTTCTCCCCCTAGAGAAACCCACAATCTGTTTTATTTTTTAAAACATTTTCAAATTTTAATAAACTACGCTAAATAATTATGCCTTGAGAAAGAATTTCAACTTGGTTTGAAACAACGATCGAATATAATAGTAGAATCAACCGGTTTTTGGCTTTCTTATTAAAAATTACTTTGATATACGTAAAAATCAAATACAAAAGTTCTATTGATGATAAAATTTATTTGTTTTTAATCATATTCCTTAAATTTCCTTTGCGTTTCACACTTTTATGTACATTTTTGAAAATAGTTTTGTCATTTTAAAACATTTTTTTTTTCATTGCAATAATCGTGATATTCGGCATGTAAACTTTCTTTTGAAGATATCTTATAGAGCGGCAATCAAGTTCAATACATCTTATGGTCAGAGCCAAAACAAGTCCCGGTTCGTATTTGTACATCCCACTATTCACTTTTTTCTTTCGAATAAATTGAGAAGATGCATTTCAAAAGCTCATTTTGATAAGTGCAGAGTGCATCCGTCACATATAATGCAATGAAAAATGTTCTCAAAGGCAACGGCTGTTTGCAATGGTATAATTCTCTTAGTTCTCGAATGTGTCCATTTGAAATCAATCTAAAGTAGTGTCATTGCAACGAATAAACACTCCGTATATTTCGTATTTTTAAAAAATAGATCATGAAACATTTTAATGTGATGTACCTAACGCTGTATATATAGTTGGAATGTAATCGACCACAAGCACGTTCAATTGCAATGAAATCGGTCAAATATACACTCGCTTCGTTCTCATCGAGGACCGAAATGAAGCGCACGAATTCACATCAGTCTTTGTAGTTTGCGATGTTATTCCGTGATGTTTTTCGTGTTCTTAGACGTTGCCGGACAATGTTGAAATCTAAGAAAATTGTTTGCACAACAAAGAGCTTGTAAACATGTTTGTTACAGGGAAGAAGAAAAAAATCTGCCGACAGAGAACAAGCAAATAGACAGTGAAAGAAAAACGTGAAGAAAATCTGTTTGACCATTTAAATCATACACAAAGGCGTTCTAGGGGATAACCGTGAATTGCAGATCGAATAATTTATAATAATAAACGCTATTTCTCTCTATTTTTCACTAATTCTGCTAGTATTTCTACTAGTTTGTTCTAATACTGCTATTTTTTGCTAATTTCTCTAGTACGTCAAAAATATTGCATACGTCAGATTGACAGCATGATCGAATAACTGAAATGTGTTTACGTAAATGTTTCAAGTTGACACTTTCAACGTGTATATTTGAAGCAGGCACTAGCGTATACGTTTTCAGTAAGAAATCTGTCATCAAATCTACATTTCCGATTGCAATTCGTAAATTGTAGTTAATACAGATGAAACGTGCTTGGTTACGTGCCATTGAATATATTTTTATTTAAAAATGAGAAAAAGCGTATTTAACTACATATTTTGATACATTTTAGTTCAACACTATTCAATTCGTTTGTTTTGTGAATTTTATTTTAATTAATTATTTCAATATATTCAAGAATAAATGCTTACTAAAGTATATACGTGTACAGTGCTAATTCTGCTATTTATTGCTAATTTTGCTATTTTCTTCATGCAAATTTCCCTATTTTTTTGCTAATGTGCTAATTCTAATTCGCATGGATATCCCCTAGAAGGCGTTGCATTCCCATCGACATTTGAGTACATATCTTCTTTTCTCTGTCTATCGTTGTGTGCCACTGAGCTAAAGGCGCTTCTTTAATAGGACGTGCGATTTTTGGAAAGAGCATTTTCTCTCCATAGAGATTCGTTGTGTGCTGTGTCGCATTTGCTATTATTAATGCAAACATGGCGGAGCGTGTGCATTAGAGCAACAAAAATCCTCGAAATAATGTTCATTCTGAGTCCAAATGGATTTGCTCTTGCTTACGACCGAATTTTTTTGACGTATTTATTGATTGCGTTGAGATTTTCTTTATCGTTGTCGTCTGATACAAACATTCGAAATGGACACTTTAAATACGTGTTCGATAAAGTTTTGATACTATTTGGTGGTGTATGCTATTGTGACAAACATCCGCTTTCAAATTATATGCGCCATCACCCTCTCCCTCCTCTGTACTATATCAAATAACAAACTAACTCAATTTATCAAAAAATTTCTCGTTGATTGTATTCACATTTGTATTTCGTTGACATTTTATCTCTCCGCACCTACTTTCTCGTCTCTTGCTTCATTTTTTTTTTACAATCACATTTATCGTCATGATTTTTTCATTTCAAATTGATGTGAATTGCTTGCTGTTTTTGTGTGTGTTTGTCCATTTGAAAACAAATGTCCTTTCGATCGACAAAGCGACAGATTATTTAATCGATGTAATTAATACGTGCCTTCGTCGATTACGCTTTCTCTCTCTTTTATGCATCCATCATGTGTGAATAAAACGTATAGATATTGCTTTTCTCTTAGGAATTGTGTTTGGAATACATGGTTCGCGTTCCTGCTCCGTCTCTCTCTCTCTCTCTCTCTCTCTCTCTCTCTCTCTCTCTCTCTCTCTCTCTCT
>NW_022197705.1:654862-662849 GCF_009176525.2 Contarinia nasturtii
TCTCTCTCTCTCTCTCTCTCTCTCTCTCTCTCTCTCTCTCTCTCTCTGTCTGTCTCTGTGTGTGTGTTTCTCTGTTCATCTATTTTCTCAATCGTATCTATGTACTGTATCACTGACTAGGATCAATAATGGCAGCGGTGTGTGTATCTCGAGTAAACTCTAACGTACTCTCGCTCAATGGAAGCTCAAAATCCGAATTAATACACTTCCATTTGAAAATGTCATGACATGGCGAAGATGTATTCTTATTACATAAAATACAAATGTGAAAAAATGTGTCGCGCAAAATGCTGTGGTACACAAACCAATAGCAATAAACTGATAGAAGCATTAAAACCTCAACACAAAACCAACATGGAATATCTTTCTAATGTCTTCTTTTTCATTCTCTTCGGGAATCACGTATAAAAATGTAGAAAGATATGTCAATCATCGCATGTTGACACATTAGCAAAATGGATGCCAAACAAACTGCCAATAAATTGTGCCGAATGATTAAGCACAAAAACATTTCTCACTTTGAATATAGCACACATGCGATGTGTTGTGCATTTTTCGAACTCAAATACCGTTTGTCATCGATTTTAATGTGGATGCTGTGCTCAGCATAGCTCATTTATATGGCGGAGAAGAAATAAATGACAATTACCTGGGTTTTGTTCGTGGCACAGTGACACACAATGCACTATCGATCACGATGGACATCATCACAGAAAGAAAATGAACATCCTAAAAATGTTATGAAGTGTTTATATGGAAAATACACAAAGATGATGAGTTTTTCAATTTTCATTGAATATATTTCGTGAAGAGAAAAAAAGAACGAGATTTTTTATCGTTAACACCTCAGATTCGTTTGTTCGCTTTCATCGCCCTTTTTGCATAGCCCAAAGCGACTTAATACCAACACTTCTACGATCCCACTCTAGTCATGCATAGTGCATAGGCAAAAATGAATGAGCGGCTAATCGAAAATGAATGTGGAAAGTCAACAAAAAAAATGCCACTTTTAGAATGCACCGGTCAAATGCGACACAACTGGCTGAACAAAATAAAAAGGACAAATGACAATGAATGTTGAACTAAATCCAGGTAGACAGAGAGTGAGAATGAAGGAGAGATCGAATAAGCAAGAGAAAGTGAGAGCTTCGATAAACTGAAAATCTAATTCATAGTATTGTTTAAAAGCGATTTATTTTCACTTTGATACGCGTTAGCTTTTGGTGCACAATAACGTGTAATACGCGTCGCGCGTTCAAGCATATTCTTCCCTTTTTCAATGTGAGTGTTTGTGTGTGTATTACTCGTCTTCTTGTTGCCTTTCCTCATTGCCTGGAAAAAGTTCACTGGTTCGATAGTTTGTTATTTTTCCTCCTGCCAGTTACTAGTCTTTTTTATCTCATTCTTTAGCATTCGTTTGCTCACGGCTGTTTAATATAAATGGAAATGGCAGCATGCACAACGATATAGATGCATTTGAATATTGTGAAAGTGTTTGATCGAGAGCGTGAGCGAGAACGCGCAGATAATATTTCGATGTGTGTGTGTGTGTGTGTGTGTGTGTGTGACTATGCCAACAAAACGTGGAATGCCGAGCATCAGTAGCATCACGGTTGAAATGGTGCTGAAATATTCCATTGCTGTAATTCATTGGTCTTCTCATACAATACGGGATGTGCAAAGTGCTTGAGTTCGGCTTCGGCTTTCAACAAGTTGCTGTTTGAATACAAATTGGATGAACGGTGGTTAAAACTGCTGAACGAATCTCCATTCTCTTTCCCTCGTTCACACACACACTTTTGCTGTTATTGTCGTTTTTTCATTCTTCTGTTGCTCTTTTCCCATTCTATAGCGCGAAAAAGGACACGAATTCAACGGCCAGAGCAGAAAGTATACGACAAAATAGAAAAGCAAATGTGCAGGCATTAAAGATGGAAGTTGAATACGTAAATAGACTGTTTATTCAGCACGATTTTATTCGTGTTTTTTTTTTTCGTTTTGTTTTTGTTCTATGTTGTTTTGCTTTCAAGGCTCTCATCAGCTCCCGTTGTGAATGGATTGAAGTGGCGATGGCAGTAGTGCGCGGCAGCACGACAAGCATGGCATCGAAAACTTTATGCTTCTGGATGATATAGTGATTTATGGCTTTTTGATTGTTATGATATCGTTTTAAATGGTGTTCTTCTTCTTTTTCACTTTTCCAACAAATTGCAAATTCAGTGCACGACAGGTGTGCCGTAATTTTCTTGCGTAATTTGTAGCTAATTTTCAAACCATTGACTCTCGATTCGCTGACAACTTTATCTTTTATCCGGTGAAACACGATAATCCGTCTCAGGTGTCTTTTTTTTTTGGAATAAGCTAACAAAACACCAGAGAAAAAAAACAGCATTCGCTGCAAAAATATCACAACTCAGATTTAGATAATTACTCTATAACATTACACTTATACGCACACAAAAAAGCGAATGAAATACTTAATTTCAATTCTGACACGACAATGTCATTGCTAAATGTACGTTTAATCGGCTCACAGGCATGCAAATTAAGAGTTCAACTGCTGGCCATGGCATTCTTCTTTGGATTAGGCAGACATTGTGGTAAAGTGTGGCATGTATATTTTATCGCGACAGCATATTTCAAAGAATACGGATCCAGAGTACAAACAAAGATTTCTCGTAATCTTTATACAAAATGTTTGCTTTGCGCTCTTTTCTCCCATTGCCTGTTACATCATTTCCAAACATAGAAAAAAGAAACAGAATTTCACCCCTAAGCAAAACTTAATGAATCTGGAAAAATGCAAGAAATTTTAAGATAGAGATGATTAACAAGCAACAACAGAACCACAAATGCATCGAGACGCTTTTTGCTTTTTGAAAGAAGAAAGGGCAGACATTGTATAGACCACTTTCAGTTTGTGTGGAATATTTTTAAATTATTAAAGGAAAATCTATGTATTTTAACTCGACAAAGATTCCATGCAAATTATTCCATGAAGAAAAAACTATTTTCCTTTCAATATAAAATATTTAATTCTTTGGCAAACATATTTTTGAATTTGAAGCGAGAACTATTTCTGACTGATTTTCTTGGAGACGAGTGATCTTCCGTTTCACAATATAATGAAATTAGTCGAAATATTTTACGTAAGTTCGATTTTGTTTTTGGAATTCTTTTCTGTCTTTTTCAGCTTCTTTCTCATTGTTCTTGTGTGAGATTGCATACTTAAAGAAATCGAACAAAGAAGAAATGAGGAAAGTTTTGTCGGCATATTTTGTTGTACTAGTATTTAAAGAACAAGTTTTTTTTGGAATGGGAAAATATGTTCATTGTACGCATACAATATATACGTTGAGAATGCTTTATCGATGTTAATGATATTCCTGATGAGAGTTTCCCAAACGTTTGCTGATGATGCTGTTGTTGTTTTGTCATTTGCGAACCCGAAGTGCTTTACTTGAAAGTAAGAAAGAGAAGGGGAGCATCAAACTCAAGTGCGTTTATGTTAAATTTTAAATAGAGTAAACAGGGCTCTCGAGCTATTGAGTGTTCGCGCACGAAACAACAACTCAAGAACTCCGAAATATACTAGTGCATGACTGGCACGCATCCAATTCGATATGGCGTTTGAAAAATATGAATGAAAATTATGTTCGTCTAAAAACTTCGACAATTTTACAAAGACAAAAAAGTAGAATGAAAACGAAAATGTGATGCTGCTGCCACTTTAGCCGTGGCCAAAACAAAATGTGAAAAGAAAAATGACATAACAAAACATGATTTAAATTCGGTAAGTGTGAAAATGCCTACAAAATGAAAGAGAGACAGAGACAGAATGAAACAAAGAGAAGGAGATAAAGAAAGAGAGACTGAATGTTTCCACTAGTGAGTTGAATGTTGCCAATTATTTATTCGTTTTTATACGCTCTGTGCACACCATAATTTCTATTGAACCGTGTGCATTTCAACATATATTCATGAAATAATGTTGTTGTGCAAGCGACTTGATGCTCTGAAAACTGACATCACCAAATCACGAAAACGAAAACTTGGTCCATCGATCGAGACAAAATGGCACGCACTTTTCATTTGTTTAAACCTTGCAGCTTGCTAATAGCCCAAGTCACCATTTAAGTTCATTCGCACCTATTTTTGCTTCATCCTGCCCCTTCTACCGAACACATCTTCACCACTCCGCTTGACTCGAATTATTTTATGCAAAAAACTGGCATAATGAATGCTAATGTGTTCCACAACACAAAAGACGTCTTTATGTGTAAGTTCATTAATTGCTAATTTGGATTTTTCGAACGCTTATGAAATGCTTGTGGCAACATTGTGATTCAGTTGCTTTTTGTGGTGCAACACAAAAGTGTTTATATATATATGTGTTGAATGTCGTTGTGTGTTTCGTTCATTCATTTCTTTTTCTTATTCACATTGTACCTTCATCCCGCACATTTCAGAGAATGCCGTTAAAAAGTTGGCCCCAAAAAGTATATGGAAGTCGTCAAAAGTGGGTTTGAACTTATTTTGAATACAAAACTGAACAGAATAGGTGAAGTTCAGTACTTCTTAAGTAATCTCCAAGAGGCAATTTTGATGCCCGAGACGCATTTGATGAGACTTTAAATCGCTGAATTCAATGGAAATGATTCGTTGGTTAGGTGTGCGTGTGTTTGTGTATTGTAACACTCAATGCAGTGATTCAATGTGCATTGGATTCGCATTTGAATGAAATTCGCTGTAGATAAACGAGCCTTTTTACTTTGTAAATTGTCGGAAAATCCGCAACTTTAGTCTCTATTACCATTTGATTTCTGTTAAGTATGCACAACGATTTAAACTTTCAATTTATACATTCAATTGCCGTAAATCTACTCGATTTTGTTGAAACAGGAAACAATGCTTGTATTTGGTGTAACCACAATAACATGATACCATATCTACATATAGAACATGGAAATTGAACAAATCTACATAAAATTCGAAAATACTTTTGTAAACTCATTGAATTGACCGATTCTGTGGATTGAAAATATTTTGTGGATAGGGAAGAACTAATAGTACAACAAATTCTAAAATACGAAAGCAAAACTTAGTCGACAGCTTTGCCTTTGGGCTTGTACAATGTACATATTCCATCGGAATCAACAAATTTAATTCTTTTTGTGTTTAACAGAAAAATCAATTTGAACCCAAATGAAGAAAAGGTTCGGCGGTGAAAGAATTTTCAACCAAATTCAATCAATAAATTACGCTCACTTTTTATTTTTTATTCTAATTTCTGTTGAAATTATACCAATGTTGAAAACAACATTCCATGTGGTCAGTTAGAGCTTCATTGAGAAAAAATCTATTAAATGAATACTCCAAAGTATCGATAATATCTTCGTAGTACGAAGGGAAAGGCAAAGGAAATGGTGTTCATATAATCAAAATGTTTATTTGTGTCGACGGAAAGAAGTGACACCAAAATCCATATATTGATGATAATTTGCCATCGTGCCGTCGTTGTAGCTTCGTCGAGCATTCATTTTATTGGTGAAAATGTGCGTTGAATGTGTTCTATCATTATCCTAGTCATCATCATATTGGTTTCGGATATGTGTATCTTCGTAAATATGTTGGCTATTATTGGCTTGTATGTCGTTTTCGATTTTCAGACATTCTTCTATCTGGCCAAAGTAAATGAAAGTCCGATCGAAATGTGCTGAGAAAGGCCATAATAAAATATATATGTATATCTACTTCAGTTGCACTATCCTCCCGACCGCAATAGTTCTCGCAATCTCAACATCAGACGCAGACATCAATACAAATCAGTACATCTGTTTCTTCTGAGAGTTATTTTCACTCATTTGGATTTTTGCACTGAAATTGAAACAGATATTGAATCGAAATGTCACTTTTCTTCCATTCAACGCTTTTTTTCAATCTCCCTTTTTTTGCTCCATCCGACTTATTCCCTTTTTTTCTTGTTCTGTTGATGTTCGTACGACATTTTGCAACAAGATGGTTTTGTTTGGTGTGTCATTTTATTTGCGTTCCACTTTTTTGCTGCTCTCCATTTATAGCAATGTGTGTGACGGTGGTGAAATGCTCTTATGTGACACATTTCTCAAATTATTATTAGTTCAATATCTCACATTTTATGCGTTTGTTGTTACCAAAATGAATCATATTCAATATTGTAACACTGCCTTTTTTGTTGTTTAGGTTCGGAACATTGATAAAGAATAAAAAGCATATTCTAACTGATTGTGAATGGTTAGGCAGTTTTTATCTGATTCCATAAAACTTGTTTTTATTTTGGCCAGATTTTACTCAACAACGGAAGAGTGAATGTGTAAATTTCTTCTCTATTTTGTCGGTGAGGGAGGAAAAGAAATAAAGAGAGAGAAAATGATCTCAACATCAAATGGATTGGGCCGTTAAAATATTTAAAATTCGATCAGCAGTCATATGCATAGTAATCATCCCTCTGGAACTGAGAGTTTCATATTTGTATGTTTCAAATCGATTAATTTTTATCAACATTAATTAATCGAAATTTTTTGCCAAATGCTCCGACTGACTATAATTCGACTAAAATTGATTTCTATGGAATTTTACATAGTCACCCGTGATATACATTCAAAATAAAATATCTTTTTGTTACTAACTCAAAAAAGCCTGAACTTGATCTATGAAGTCATGGTCAGCGAAATAAATGGTTGATCTGATTTGAGGTCAAAATTCTACGGAATTCCATATAAAGAATGGAAAAATATACACTGATTGTAAGTGGTGAGGCAGTTTTTATCTCATTCCATTAATCGTATATTTATTTCTTGGGCTAGTGTTTGTCAGATTTGTGAAACTCTCTCTCTCTTTTTTGTCAATGAAAGAAAGAGAGAGAGAGAGCTCTCATCGGTGAATGGATTGGACTTTTTCATAGCTGTCGAAATATTTTAAATTATATCAATCTGAAGTTTATCCTTTATTCCAGACATATGCAGCGGCTCAATGTCAATTCACATCTTTTCAATTGATTTTAATAAGACAAGCCCATGAGTACGCAACACCACTCGAAGAAGCATAGAAACTTTTGACGAAGGCCAAAATAAGCCTGATGTGTTGACATTTAAACGCATTCTGATCCTTTCAACTGCTATGAAAATTTATCGAAACATTATAAGCTGTCACAATTGCCATTACCAAAACATGTGTTACCATTGCCTTTGGCTAATTTTTACACATGTAAGAATATTTATGTGTCATTGAACATCGACAGTATGAGTACCATTGCATGCATAAATGGAACGCTCCCAAAAGACGATTTTAACGACAACATTCAACACCATGATTTTCGACCTTTGTGCCCATTGACCATTTGACTGTTTAAATTCACTCAAACATTTGCTTTATATTGATTTTTCTTGTTGGAAATTGACATTTTTTGACGAGTATATAAATTCAAATAATAAAAAAAAAAAACAATTTTCTCTGTTATGTTTTCATAAAATATGCCAAATAATAAATTCAATATGAATGAAATGCGAGATAAAGCTTGTATGCTAATCTGAAGTTGTTTGCACAAAAAAAATTGTCATGACTATCACTAGTTTTGTTGTTTATCTCAAAAAGGAAAAACTGTTCAAAATAGTTTATTTGTATTCAACGAAAGGACCCTTGACAAAAAAAATGGTATGCTGGCAAAGTGCATAAATCTATAGATTTTTTTTAGTTTAAAGTTCATTGAAATTGATTTTTATATATTTTGGAATTTTTCATTTGGCCTTTACTATATGTCATCGCATACAGACATCGGTGCATGCTCTGGTTGAAGTCTTCTCAAGCGAAGTGTATACGTATTGTGTGTATATAAAGAGTCAACCAGTGGAGTGTGCGAGCGACAGGAAAAACAAATAAAGTGGAAGAAGAAACCCCATTTATATAAATATTTACTCTCGCTAAATAGAATGAAGCAGACTGCACGTCG
>NW_022197705.1:663249-676857 GCF_009176525.2 Contarinia nasturtii
AACACTATAAGTACCATTTTAAAAAAAATTATGGAGCAACCTACGTACAGAGCAAATGTTTCAAAAGATTGTGATATTCGAATAAGATAGAAGAAGAGTGAAAGAGGAAGAACGTAAACAAAGAGAACCCAACGGAGAAATTGCTGATGCTCACAAAACCATGGATACAAATACATATATATATTAACGTACAAAAATATCGAAAATATTTTTAATCTGACATGTGACAACACTTCGTTTCACATTTCGCATCGACGTAAGAAAACGAACAACACATTCGACATTTGTTGTCGTTTCGCGGAATGTACACGCTACACTGTATACAACACAAACAAATCAAGGGAGTTGCGGGATAGAAGAAATTACAGTATAAGTGTTTTTCAATTTTCTGCTACACGAAGAAGTCAGTTCAAGAGGTAATTAATCAGAATGCAAATTTTTGTGATGGATTTAAACATACAATTTTCATTAACATAAACAATGTATTCGGCATTGTTGTTTTATGTGTGGAAGTTTCAATTTCAAGCAAGGGAAAATTAAGAATTGCTAGAATTATGAATATTTTGATTGAAAACTAAATTTGAATTGACTGTTATATATTTGAACACAACTGGCGTTACGGTATGTTTTGGATTGTCAGGTTTGTTTTCCTTTTGTTTCATTGATTACAAATATTTGTATCTGTATTTATACAATGTCAAATGGGAATTTTCATTCAAAACGACGAATGCAATCATGAATTGACCTTACAGCCCAAACATTCTCATCGTTGATTCGATTTCGGTATTCTTTTTTTTATTTGCCGTTTTTTTGGATAGGTAGTCAATTTCCGGTCGATGTCAACTTTCGATAAATCGTATATACTACTTGAATTGTACATATTTTCTACATTTTAACGACGTATACTTTACGTGGTGTACGAATTTCGAGTAAACATTTTCCGGGTTTTGATGTTTTCAATTTTTAAAAAGCCAAATTCTGAAAATTTTTGTTGGTACATAATCATAATAGTTGTTGTACATAATTGTACATAATGTCTACATTTTAGTATATACGATTTTTCGAAAGTTGACATCGACCGGAAATTGACTACCCATCCGTTTTTTTTGTTTTTTTTTTTCATTTGCTTATTTAAATTGCTGGAAATTTGGTGCAATAGAATTAATTGAGAGAAATAAAGTTTGCACTTTCATACTATGTTTGAACCATAGTATAAAATAAGAAATTTTCTTGATTCACGAAAATGGGCTTCTTGATTCACACACGCAAAAAACAAAACAAAACTTTACTAAGCAAGAATTAAAACGCAGATTTTGCTTTAATTTTATTTAATTTATAATTATTATCATAGCTTCTGGCCAGAGATCCGAGGGGTTGGATTACTCCCCCTGAAGAAAAGATTCTAGGAATTACCCCTTTATTTACAAATTGCGAAAAATATTCTTTCGATTTGCTAGGGATTTTCTCGAAAGAAGTGAAGACTTTTTCAGCTCTTCACTTTCTGACAGACAATAGGTTTCAGCTATGGATATTGCTATTTTATAGCACCTATTCCATAGGCGCTATGCAACGCTGTGTACTGTGTGTACGTGTAGGTATGTTGTTCGTTTCCCCTTCACGTTTAGTAGTTTACCATACTACTAAACGTGAAGGGTAAGCGAACACACAGTACACAATACACGCGTTGCATATAGCGCCTAAGGAATAGGTGCTATGAAATAGCAGCAGCTATATCCATAGCTCAAAACTAATGTCTGCTTTCTGAAGCAGGAGAAAATATTCAACTTTACTAGGGTTTTTTATGGCTAACCAGTAATGCTCCCATAGTGTTACTCACCGATTGAACTGGGCATGGTTGCCCTGTTTAGAGTATGCTGAGAAAATAAATTTGTGAAAATGAGGGGTGCCCAAGCTCTCAATTGGGGGCAGGGGAGTACCCAACCATGTCAAAACCTCATCGGATCAAAAAATATTGTACTACAAAGTTGTTCAGAATGTTGAGAGAAATTTTTTATATCCCCTTTTGTTCCGGGAATAATTTGATTTTGTTTCGGGAACAATTTGATTTTGTTCCGGGAACAATTGGATTTTGTTCCGGGAACAATTGGATTTTGTTCCGGGAACAATTGGATTTTGTTCCGGGAACAATTGGATTTTGTTCCGGGAACAAATCTATTTTGTTCCGGGAACAATTCGATTTTGATCCGGGAACAAATCTATTTTATTTTTATTTCGAACTCAATCTATTTTGTTCCTGGAACAATTATATTTTGTTCCGGGAACAAATCTATTTTGTTCCGGGAACAAATCTATTTTGTTCCGGGAACAAATCTATTTTGTTCTGGGAACAATTCTATTTTGTTCCGGGAACAATTCTATTTTGTTCCGGGAACAAATATATTTTGTTCCGGGAACAATTAGATTTTGTTCCGCGAACAATTAGATTTTGTTTTTTTTTTTGTTTTGTTTTGTTTTTTTTATTTTTTTATTTCGAACCAGTGTTTGTCATTTGACTTGCTACAAGCAGCTTGCTTGCCTGCGTCGCCTATCATGCGGCAAACAAGCAAACATACGGACACATATACGGCAAACGAACCATAGATATTATACGGTTTTCGTTCGTGCGACCAATACATCTACACAGATACACACGATACAACGTGTTCGCGGAACTGTGTACCGCATCTTGAACGAACGAAAACCGTTTAATATATTTGGTTCGTTTGCCGTATATGTGTCCGCATGTTTGCTTGTTTGCCGTACGATAGGCGACGCAGGCAAGCAAGCTGCTTGTAGCAAGCCAAATGACAAACACTGTTTCGAACTCAATTAATTTAATTCATATGGTTGAAATCAATCTAATATACTTTTATTTAAAAATTGGATTTTGTTCCGGGAACAAATTCAATGTGAATTCGCATTTATCCGCCAAAGAAATTCTTTGCGCATAATATGCAGTAGATTAATTTTTCAATCAATTATTATATGTTTGCCAGAACGAAATATTGTGCCGTTGGGAATTTTCACTTGACCCATGGAAAGTCCAATAATATGACAAGAATCAATGACTTTGATTCAACCATTCACACAAAAATGCTATAAAATGACAGTATTAGTCCATAAAAATCTCTTCACCGCTGAGTGAGAACTATTTGAAATTTTACATCAATAAAACTAGTGTGTCCATTTTTCATGTTGATCTTTTTTCTGTTGTACCATCAACACTATCTTTATTCTCAATATTTCATGTAGTTTTTTTGTCCTTTTATCTGTTTGTCCAGTTTTCCATTTAAAACGTTGTGAACAAATGTTATCCGGTGTGAACAAATGGTAAAAGCGAGAGTGCACTTGTAGGTACGACACATCGAACCTGCAGGTAGACAGTTTTTGTTGTACACAAGTCGAATGATTGATTGCCATAAATAAACGAAGATAATTTGGTTGTTTTTGTACACTACTCCGTGATTGAGGTTACAACAAAACATGTAAACGACCATGTCAATTTTCAATTTTGTGTGCAGATTTAGGTGAATAATTTAATTAGGTTTGAGGGATTGATTGATGAAGTGCAAACACAATTTAACTGATGATGTCTGTTCCAATTAACAACAAACGCAATTCGTGTGAATGTGATGAATCATTTCCTCTCAAAGACCGTGCTCTCAATCACTTTCCCTCAAGAGACAATGGTTAAAAGTTGTCATCTTCTTTTGTATATAATGTAATTAAAGTTGTTGCGCTTATAAAAACAGATTCAGTTCTCGGAAGTGAACGCTTAAAATTAGCTCATTAGTTTTCCTTCCGAAAATTATAAAATGACATTGAATACGTTTTTTGCACAAGAAATAGAAAGGAAGACTTTGTTATCCATTAATTCACTGCGTATGTCTCAAAAATGAAAGACTTTTTGAATTTAAGCCAGCCAAAGAGCCGCACACCACTGTGCTTGTCCATGCGGGAAAATACAGAGAATGTGTGCCATGAACAAACAATATTATCCGTAAGCAAGTGAAATGACTTTGTTTATCTATGAAGAACTTCGTACTACAGCCGGCTTCAGTGGCAAAACCATGAAATAATAACCTAACATACAAGATTTTTTTCTCTCGTCTCCTTCTTCTTCATTCCAGCGCAATAGCGGACGCATTCACTTCTTTTTGTAGACGACAGAAAACGAGATTAAGTCTAGCCTTACTTCGTTTGGAAACGTTCCGAGCTGATACACAATAAGCGTGCAAACGCTATTTCGCTTATACATTCTTAATCTCCATTTAATTGGATGAGTTTTTAGTAAATTCTGTTAATTAATTTTGTGTAAAGATCGGTTGTTCGGATGAAAGGAGAATACCATCAGCAGCAGTGGCAGCAACAACAGTAATAGCAATGTCATAGTCAAACTGATTAAGATGTGTGCGTGAAACAAATATCTGAAGACACCGAGGGATGTTTCAATAAATAAGTTTATTCAATAAACCATGTCCTTCTGCAATTCGGGATGGAAAACATCCAGTAAAAACATCCATTTGTTATCGCATGAAAGAGAGATGTCTCAGCATTTTCAATGATATAAGCAAGAAACATTAAGAACACTTTACTTATATTGATCAGAGCCAAATGAGAAATAAAAAGAGATAGCGTCATATAAAGAAAGAGAGAGAGAGAGAGAGAGAGACCGTTTGCGTCATTTACCAATCAGAAAAATGGCAAAAAACGACGGTTGTGTGGCCAACGCCTTCACTTAAATGAGCTAGTTTGAAGAGTATGTGGAACTCGCGTCTGTTTTGATGGCATTTCGAGTACCAGATTAATGGATATTGATTGAGTATATCAATGACAAATTTTCCGGATGAACATGATTGTTATCATCTCAATTATTTGCGCTAAACAACAACAACAGCGACAAGAGCAACAAGAGCAACAGCAATATACATGAGAGCATTTCAGCCTTTTCGCTCTCCATCACATATACAAATGACATGATTTTGATGTTTTTTTTTAAATCTATTATTAAGAGATAAATGACAACCAGAAGGTGATTCGACATTTTTGATTACATATCACGCGTTTGCTTCGTCATTCATATCACTTTATTCAACATAGTGTACAATAACCGTCTTGCTCATTTTGCTTGTGTACGGTTGGCACGTTGGCAGAGTGTGCCACACATGTGAATCCATTTATTTTCAGACACAATCAAAGGATATTACATTGACGATAAATTTTAACATTTTAGTGAAAAGAAGGAGACATGTTGATGGAATATCGAACTAAATGAGGCACAACATGCATCACAAATTGACAAATTGTAATTGTTACACCGTGTGCAAGTAGGTGAGAAATAAAAGGATGTACAACAAGGATCATAAGTCATTCTGTCAAACAGATATCGATGATACGTGATGTCACCTTTGATGCGACTACCATCGTGGCAACACTAACCACATCGACGCAATTCAAAAATGGTTCTCATCGTAAATGGAGTAAACATTGGTGCTGTTGACGTTCAATTTTGTAATCGACAACAATTCTCGCATAAAATATGACAAAATACAACCATTTTTCTGAAGTTAAAAAAAGGTGAAAAGTGCTCTTACACTCAAATAGAGTCGAGAGAGATAGACAAATGAATAAGAATATAAACATTAAACAGGGAGAGAAAGTGAAAAGAGTGTACATTTGTTTGAAACTAATACTTTTTTGTTCGTTTTTGATCGAAGAAATTTAAATTCACTCCCGGCATCATCGCTCCTCAAAAAAATGAATTAACTGAGGGATTTTGATATTGTGACTTTTGTTAACTAGGTGTTATAAAGATTGATTTGATACTTAAACAAAACGCAAAACAAAAAAAAATCCAAGCAAAACGTTCACCTGTGGTGAAAATGTGTAAAGACCGAAAAGAGAAGAAAAATACGAAGAGAACCTTTCAGACAATGATGCAATCGAACAATGGTAAAACTTTGTACAAACAAAATGTGGAGTTGCAAATTTTCTCGTGTTATTCTCACCTTAAAAAAGGAGCAAAGTCCCAAAACGTGAAATGTTGCATGCACATTAAACACACCGACCAAAAACAACGAGCACATTTTCGAAGACAAAGTTTTGTCGATCGCTGTTTTGTTATAAATCTCTTTTAGTCTTGTTAACATCAACATTTAACACACATTATACTTGAACGAGCAAACAACAACGGAATCCGCTGTTATTCAAATTACGTAGATGCCTTTTTTCGTTCTGTTCATTTTTCTATCGTACTCTCTCTCTTTCTCTCTCTCTCTCTCTCTCTCTCTCTCTCTCTCTCCGTGCTCATCGTCGTCTTCATCTTTTTCGTCTTTTTTGCGCCATACCTATGCAATGGATTATGACAGATTTTCTATGAAAGCGAAATAGATTAGGTGCCATTGAGAGAATGCTGACGTGAGTTTTACTTAGTTTTATTCATCAGAGAGTGAGTGAAAATGTTCTGTTTATTCTTGGATATTTCTGAAGAAAATAAAAAAATATCTTTGCCACATTCGCTTTGAACTGAAAATTTCGGCCCCAAAATAGCTTAACTTTTAACATTTACTTTGCATGTTGAACAAAATCACCCAGAACAATAAAGCGAGGGAGGAAAATACAACAACATAGAAAGGAAGAAAGAGCTTTACACATCACTCCAAAATACATAAAACAATAATGATTTAAATATCTGTTATTATAGAATCTTAGTGTTTATTATTTAATATTGTTTTTACAAAAAAATACGACAAAAATACCGAGGAAAGAATGACTAAAGTTGGAATGTTTTGAATGCACATTTCATGATTTTGTAATAATGTGTGTGTGTGTTTTCGAATTTTAACATATTTTTGAGAGAGATATGCTTGCTCAAGTTGCTGCATAATTTGGATGCTTACTCTTTTGAAACGATGACATAAATACCATGTTGTGATATCTATTGTCCTTGTGTATATAACATTCGACAAATACATCAAACCCACAAATTCACCCAAATGTGTATAGTAGTAAATTCTTTGCGCTTTATCTTTGGGTTGATTTTTTTTTTCTCATTTCGTCTATTGCCTAACACTACGACCATGCAGGTATTTGGTGCGACGAGATTGAAGAGCAAAGAAAATGCCGATGCCGATGAATTTCAGTGTGTGTGTGTGCACAATGCATATTTGTTATGATACCACGAAATTATGGCATCTAATGGCGTCGCCGTGCATTCTATAATAATTGGAATGACATCAAATTTTGTTAAATAAATAAGCTTAGGTTTGTATGTCTTCATATCCACGAAGTGAACATTTTCACCCTACCTCAAACATTCTCATATATACACAGTACACACACACACGTAGAATATAATGCTCAAATTATTACGTATTATGAACAGTAAAATGTTGCTTTATTTTTGTTCGCCTATACTTGGGCCAAGATCGAAGCGACTGGTTTCATCGTTGTCGCCATCGTTATCTTGTGGTGCGTTTTTTTTTTGAAGGGCGATGAGTGGGGCGGGTGGTTGACACCACCATGAATGGTTGCATAGCATCATAAAAATACACAACGCGTGTATAATGTCGAAATATTTGGGTTTTGTTTTATTGACAAAGCAAAAGCACCTACACAGACAAGATGGATCTTTAGAAATTTGTTCATGCGATTTGTGCCGGTTTGGTTGTGTAATGAAGTTTTGAAGCCGTTAATAGTTACCGAACCAAAGACCGTTCAGCATTACACATACTCTATAGATGAAATATTTGTGGCAAAAATGTGCTCTCAAGCACATCGAACTATAAGCGCATATACACTACGTGTGTATGGCATGCATTGGGTGTCTGCAAAAGCATAAAAGCGGAAACTATGTGATTTATTAACCTTATTATTTTATGGAGGTGCAAATATAGGACGAGCCAACGACATACACACGACAAACGATTTGCTGTGTACCTCAAAGTTTCATCTTCGATGTGTGAGTGTATACATCGACAAGTAATGCAAAATATTTATGGGAACGAGAGAGGAAGAGAGATTAAAAATCATTTCCTCGTTGCTTGGCTTGAAGACGAATTGCTTGCATACCAGAGAAAACAAACGAGAAATATTTCGCAAAAACCGCGATAATGGCATCCAAATATTATTCGAATACTTAGCATCTCTCATCGGCATTTTCAGTATATATGTACTCAGGATATAGTTTATATTAACGTAACTGCTGTAGCTGCATCAAGTGCCAACTGCATTGATGCCATTGGTGCGACAGCAACATATTACTATTCCTATATTGTGAAGGTATTATAATAGTTATACCTAACCAATAACCACTCTATATATCACAAGTAAAAAATACATGTATATGTATTTAAGCAAATAAATTCATGCAGCTGTTTCGCGTATTATTTACAGTATGATTACCGATCATCATAGCACATAGCTTTGGAAGTTCCGATTTGGGTATTTATAAAAGTGTTGACCAAATGACGCAATTCTCATATTTTGTGGATATGACACTAAAATTATACATAACTTTTAGCACCCACATCAATCCATATTCCCAATATGAAAATTTGATTGGAATTTTGCTTGCTTATACCATTGCTCAAATTCCATTCATGATAAAATTTAAAACTTTATCATCATTACAAGCGCATATACGCACAAAATTATTTTCATTGAATCGAGAGAATTTGAAATGGTTTTGAGTTTGACATAACTTCGGTTCCACATACTTCATTTAATGCATAATTCTGATAAGTGAAAATAACGATCAAAAATTGAAAACAAAGTCACCGAAAACCATTGAGTACATTCTAATCTCAAGTCACTCAATTTTAATTAATTTACACAAAAGCATTTCGATTTAATTCCACGATATATTGCTTATCGTTGTCATCTATTCTGCTTATTAGCAGCGGAAAATCGAAAATAATTAAAACCGACAAAATAAAAAAAAAACGAAATCATATTTTCGAAGAAATGCTTAATCTTGTTTTTTCAGTTGTTGTTCACGGGCAAGGGGTTTACCATCATTGAAGCTCAAAAAATCAAAAGCATGAAAAACTTGTCCATCAAATTCGTTTCATTTCAAAATATTCAACACAAGTTCTCGTTACCAAATGACGAACGATTAACATTTTAAATTATTTTATATTTAACACATTTTGGGTGGCATCCCCTTGAATAACAGAAATTCTTGTAGATTTTCTTGCCAATGGCATATTTTTGCTATCGTTGAGCTGATTTTTGGTTGTGTGAGTACGTCTTCTGTTTTTTTGTTGGATGCATTACTTCAAGTTGTACAAGAAGTAATGTGATGAGATTCAAATCTATTGTTGACATCTTTGACATCGAGTTCAACATAGACAGTGTATGTGTTTGAATGTATCTATGCATGCTTTGTAGTAACTGGTGTGTTTTTCATTGTGTTTAAGTTTTCAACTACATAAATTTTTACACCGAACCGAAGGATTATTTGCCAAAGAGATACACGATGCCAATGACAATAAAAACCGAAATACTTAAGATCAAATGGTTGACAAAAGTAAGCACTTTATACTTTTGTTCGCATACGTTTGCAAAAAGCATCCAAATATACAAATTTGATGAGTGAATTGTTGGAAAAATAGAAATGAAAGACAAAAGTCGCTGGCTCTCGTCGTACACTCAAAATCAATCTGAACGATGTGAAAGACAGTGAACCCTCTTCGAGATGCTGCTCGGAAGATTTATCTTCCCGTTGTCATCATCGTCATCGAAGTGAAGCATGCATGCGAATGAGAAACATGGCAAGATGTCTTTATACAGATATGATGGTATTTAGCAGGCAGCATAAATTCGTAAAATTTAAGCTTATTTTCGTAAAAAGACATAATTACATTCTTGAAACTCGACTTTCAAATAAATACACACTAGCTATCTAGCGCACATCCGCTAAGTTCGACTCATTCACTCTCACTCACTCTGTGCTATGGATGCGAGAAAATCTTTATACATGTCTGTCGCATTCGATGCGTTGTCGGGATTTTTATTCATTTTATATATACCGAAAAATACTTAGTTAGTTAGACTCTCTTTCTCGTACTGTTTGTGTGTATGCTGAATGCGTTGTGTTGTTTCTTACTGACAAAAAAGATAACAAACGTTAAGTGGCTTTAACATCCAAACGTTGTTCATAATAATCACAGAAATAAAACAAGGAGATTATTGTTCTAATCCATTTATTTTCCTCACATTTCTTCACTAATTTATACTGCTTTGAAATTTTTGCTGTTGTTGTTGCTGTTATTGCTACTGCTGCTGACTCTCATCAATGCAAGTTTCATTGTAAGCATTTTATTGAATTTATTTATCAACCATTCCATCACCGTCATATTAAAAACACACATGTATATATTTATATACATATATTCTTTATTTATATTTATTGAATGAAAATAGTTATGCGCTTGAAAGATTTACTAAGACTAGGGAACCATGCTTGCTTTTCGATATTCTTGACTGATTCAAACAATTTCATCAATGCACGACGATGGCGATATGATTGAATTTTGATAATTTTGGCTAAAACTTTAAACTTTGAAGATTTTGCAGTAAGTTACTGCATCAACTATATAGAAAGGAAGCAATATGGCTAATAGCATACACATTGGATTAAAACTTCGCCAATTTATTGAGATTCATTGCTCGCTCTTTGAAAACCGTTCAAAATCAAACCGAAGATGATCTCATGAGAACGTACAATGCATACAAATTTTCTCGCATTCACCAGCTCAATCACATTCGATTCACTTCACATTTGGGCATCAATAAATCGTTCATATGTAAGATTTCAGCAATGCAAAGGATACAAAAATGCGATTGAAGTTGAATAAAAGAAATATGCCGAGATTCAAAGAACTTTAACTATGTGTCAAGAGAGTGGAGAAAGAACAAAAATGCTGCAATAAAAATTGTCTTAAAGCCACAAGGAAAACAACATGAAGATAACCAATACTTTATTTCTATATAAAAAAAAGGATACACTCAACCAGATCATTGTTCATTGTTCATTTTTTATATTGCCGTGTCTCGTTCCACATGGCGAAAGGAAAGTGCAAAATGAAAAATTCCTTGAATATTTATCACCAAAGGAGGATTGTTTCCTTTTCTCCTCTCTCTTTCTCTCTCTTCGTTTCGTGTCTCTTATTTTTGTCGTGAATCTGGTAAAAATTTTGTTTCCATATGCATGATAAACAAACGGAACACCGAGAGTGAGCGAGTGTGAAATAGAGTAAATTGTTTAATGCAAATGCTCTTAACAAATGCCAAATATCACAAAACAGATATCGCAAAATAGAAAGCGAGAAGCGGGATAAAATGCCATTTGCTTTTCTATGTGCTTCGGTTCCTTTTATTCTTTTTTCTTTGTCTACATAGTAACATTATCGCATCATTCGTTTCAACCCGTCATCATCATCGTACACAAGTTCAGAGGCTTTCCTCATGCCAAAATAACTCATGTTAATATACAGGCACAACAAAGTTAAAAATGGCAAGAGAAATAACACACATACAACAAATCTGTTTTGGATGGTTGTAAGTTTGGAATTTCAATTCCCGATGTATTTAAATAAAATGAGAAAATTCGAAATTCGATTGGAAAAAGAAATATGGAGAAAACAATTTGAATGGAATATTGAATTTTTTCAATAGATTAATTCCGAGCGAATGTGTCAATTTTATGCATTACACCACACGAGACTCACGAGCATACCTTCATCTCCGGCAAATTCCGGATTTCAGATGCCGGAATAATACACTTCAATTCCAAATGCGGCGAATAAGTATAATGGAATACTTCATACAACTCCAAGAACCTGATGATAATGATATGATGGTGATGATGATAGAATTGAATGTAGCCACCATGCTATTGTTGTATTTTCGCAATTTTGTTGAAAAAGCGCAAAAATTTAAATGAACACAGACAGACAGACAGACAGAGAAATGAATAAATGGGAGCAACAGCCCGAGTGATGATTATAAATTATGTTCTGTGGCAGAAAATATGCATGCTTAATTAATGAGCGAACATAATTGTTTAATCCAAACTGGGTGAGTGGAAATCTGCGCGTGCATTTTCTGCTTTAGAATGCAATGCAATGCAATGCAAAGCATTTCATGTACAACAACGAAAACACCAGAAGCACAACAATAATAATGGCTGCAACGGTACGAAAAAGATATAAGCAAAGAAAATTTAGTACTTTACAAATAGAAATTTAAAGAGCTTAACATATTTTTTTCGCTCGAAATATTTGCTTCGTCGCGCACACTCATATTCAACCATTTTAGGTGTGTGCCTGTGAATGCAAAAAAAAATAGCCGGATTCAAATTAAATAAGTGCATTCTCTCGCGTCGCATACAAAATTGAAACATTTCTATTTAATCCAACTCTTTTTTTCTTTCGTCTTTCGTTTTGACGTTCTAAATTTGCATTAATTGTACGATTTTTTCGTGCTTCAATCCAACTTAAAATACAATTTATTCAAAAATATAAACAAGATTTGTTGTGAATCACACACTTTACACTGTAATTAATTTGATGCTTCTTTCATTTGTTAGAGCTAAAAATATACATGGCTTCGTCATAATTATTGTAATGCAAAGTGATTTATCAGTACCCAAACCTTAAACTACCCTACGGATCTTATACTCTCCTCAAACTCAGTACAATCTTATATATTTTGTTAAAAGAGCTTGGCTAACTATAGATGGAAAGTTTTCGGTTGAAGATATCATTGGGGACTTCAATTTACCGTTTTTAGAAATTGGAGTTCTTTACAAGCCAATCTCGAGGAACATATGCGTTATCTTCAGTAAATGCATTCAAATTGTTTACTAAAAAATTTTTTTTTTCGAAAGTGTATTTGTGATTTATTAAAAAAATATTGATTTCTTTCTAAAAATGGAAAATTCTTGCGGATTTTTTATGGAAATTGTATGGAGGTGTTATTATATAAAAGCATACACAGTGGTGGTAAAGTTTTATATAATCATGACCATATACAAAAAATCAATGCTTGAGTGCAGTGGTGTACTATTTGAAAATGGTCGAAAATTGTATGTCATCGATTTCAATCGGACTGACGACAAATGTTAACCTTATTTTGTTAGCAAATAGAGAGAGAGAGAGAGAGAGAGAGAGAGAGAAAGCGGTTAACAATGTCGCATTGGTGGTAATTTGTACGTGGTTCATTTTGACATGGTCTCATTAAAGATTAATTGCGAATCACATCGATCCGTTGATTAGTGTGTACCGTTTGTGCACAAATACGCAAATGCGGTACAGAAGCATTTGATAATATGAGATGGGCAAAAACGAAAAACAGAAAACGAACGATGTGCCAATCATGAAATTAAAATGGATTTTAAACTCAAACTTCACATGATATTTCACAAGCCATCAAGCGCTACAAAGCACACACACAGTCTGATTGAGTGTGCAAATTACATGTGAGTGTTTTCGATCGCTATGATTTCCAAACAAAAGCTATATCGTTGGTCATTTATATCGAAAGCCAATTGTATTGTACACACACTCATTCTCTCTCTCTCTCTCTCTCTCTCTCTCTCTCTCT